>NW_013665711.1:1000878-1007084 GCF_000517525.1 Limulus polyphemus
TTATCAAATGAGCAGATACGTTACAATATATATATATATATATATGTAAAATGATTATTTAATGATAAAAAAAATAAAAGCTGATGTCTGACATCCTGTCGTACAACCAACTCATATATTAATTAAAACCCGCTGAATACCAAATTATATATTTATCCCTAGTTTTCCTATATTTCAAAGACAATCTGAGCCAATTATCGATTTGATCAACCTACCATAGAGATAGGGAAATATTACATGTTTAATTAGACTTCTTATGGTCTGTGAAATTATTTTAGAAAACTGATCGTTTACACGCATACGTATTGCTGTCACAGCGATTGAACTCGATTTGACAGTAGAGTCAGGGATCCTCTCTTTTTTATTACTAACGTTATGGTGGGAAGGGGGCAAAAACAAATGTGGGTGGGCAAATTCCTCTCCCAATTTGATTGTTAAGTTATACATATCGCCTGGAAAGCTTTCGATATCAAAGAAATAAATGAATTGTGATAGAATACAATCCAGAAAAAGAGTAAGGACACACAATGTATTGTACTTTTGATGTTTTAAAGATGTCGGCTCACTTGCACTCAGGTATTTTATTGTGGTATTAGACCAACTGACTACTGTATTAGAAATTTAATCTTACATACACGTTCGCACGCGTATTACCATTTTACGTGGTTTTTTGTCTGTTTGGTTATTTTATTCTTGTATGGTAGAAATCAACCAGATATATCCTATAATAATAATAAGTATTCCTTTTAATCCTACTTTTTTATACTAATGGTACTACTGCACTAAATGATTATTTATTTAATTAAATAATGCTCGAAGGAACATTATTCATTAATCCACTTATAAAGGAACTTGTTATCTTCTCCCCACCCACCCCAAAAAATTGCTAGATATGTTAGAATGGTTAAAACCCTTCTCACCCAAGGTCTGTGGGTACTTTGGAGTTTAAAAATTACACACAAAGTACTTTTTGAAACCCAAAGTTGGCTCAATGTAATTTATCACGCTAAAATTTGTGGTGAATAACAAGTCCCCTTAAAATTACATGTGAGTATAAGATGTCCTACTTGCCCCCGCCCCCAAATTTTTAGTGCTAGCACCGCCACTAGTGGTAGTTGATGTTGACTAGCTGCCTTCTATCACTTCTAAATTATGGATAGCTAGTGCAGATAGCCATCGAATAGCTTTGCACTAATTCAACAATAATATATATATATATATAAACAAAAAACATTGTTAAAAGATCGAAAGTGATATAAAAAAATATTGAACTGAATGTGAGTTAATGCCCATACGCTATTGAGGAAGTTCTAGTAACATGAATTACAGAATGTTATATTCTAAGACAGTGCTTCTCAACAGGGTGAATGGTTCACCCAGGGGTTAATGAGATCGGAGTGAATGAAAATGATGGGTGAATTATTATTACAATTATACAATAAATTCATGAGAAAAAAAAGTCATTATTTATTACTATTTATTCTAGTTGTAGTTTGATAAATACAATTATTTTTGTTTATTTTATGTTGTATACATTCTAGCTGTAGTTTGGTGTATATTTAATTCATAATAAAAAAAATTATTTAATATATTTTATTGCCTTTTTTCGAACTGGGGTGAGTGAGCTGTCGTGAAAAACTTACAGGGGTGAATGATATTGCAAAGAAAGGTTGAGAAGCACTGTTAAAATGGTTGATTTAATATATAATTGAAGCACGTATTCTGAAAGTCATTCATAAAATAAGTTCTTACTTCGAAAACCAAGGCTCGATCTAAATATAGAACTACAGAACAGAATTATTCTTTTACTGGTTGAGTTTAAGCCAAGGCATAAATAGAATGTCGTAAACGACAATGAAAATATTATTCATTTAGACTAAGACAAAAACACAGCGTTGTATATGTTTTACCTACGACAGTCCCTTCCTCAAGATGTTTCTGATTCAGGATCATCTGCACAACTAGCTAAATGCAAGATATCTAGATTCCAAGAAACCTCGCATTTACTTAGTGTTGCCACATAACTGGTCATTCTCATTCCACATAGGTGAGGCCGTATTATCTATACAATAAGTAAAATTACATAAATAAAAAAAAGGCTTAAAGATATAATCAACAGTAATGTAACACATGGAGAAAGATATTTCATGAAAAAAATCCTGAGAGTTAATATTTCTTTAAGCAAATACAATAATAAGAGCACCACAAGTGAAATTTCAAATAAGCTAACATGAGAAATAACACCAAAGTCTTCTAATTTCACGAAGGTAGTTGAATATATCTTAAAAAAAGAAAGTTTGGAGCATCACACATGCATATATATATTATGCAAGTGCAGATTTAAGAGCAAGGGCCCAAGAAGCTGGATTCTTCAGAAGCCAACTCACACGGATCCTTCAGAAACCAACTTACAAACTTCATTTTTTTCTCTTTTTTTTTTGTCCAATTTAGTGAAAAGAAAAAAAAATATTTTACTAGTCCCTCCACAATTTGGTTCACTTTTAAAATACTACATTCGAAACAACTTTCAAGCAGTTTTAAATTGAATATTTTAATATAAGCGTTTTAATTTAAAAGCTTTATTCGGCTAAAAACTGGAATAATTCAAAACTTAAATAATTATTAAAACGACGTTTCGCAAGCGTTCGCTTCGTATCATCTCGTTCACGTTTATTAACACAGATACTTCTTAAAAATAGAAGAAAATCACAATTACACACAAACAATACTTTGAACGAAATATAAAAGTGTTCTTGGATATTTATTCAACCTGTGTTTATAATTCTGAATATATATATTGATCTTTTTTATCTTTCTTTTGCTTACATCTTTGTTTGTTTGTTTTTTAATTATGCACAAAGCTACACAAGGGCTATCTGTGCTCTGCCCGCCGGTTTCTAGAGTTGTAAGTCCGCAGATATGCCGCTGTGCCACTGGGGGGCGCTTACATCTTTCTTTCTGTTAAGAACAATTACATACTTACTGGAGAAGCCATGAGGAGTTTAACTTGTGTGTTCGAAAACATGCGAGTGTAGTCACATATTTTCCTTCATTCTAATAATTAATTCTCTTTCTGATTACCCTACGTAAAATTATTCACAGTCATTGCATGTAATCTTTAAAACACACAAATAATTTTTAGATTCAGTGTTGTTTTTAGAAATAAGGATTTTGTCATGAGTTTAACCTCTATAATCATACTACGTTCATCTTTCTGATCAAAATTACAATGTTAAATTGAAAATATAAGTTTTTGCTGCGTAAATGAAGATTACAGAAATTGTTATACTATGGCATTTTGTCGTAAAACAAAACTACGAATGTTGATAAAGAGCTGCTTTTTAAAAGCTGCTCGATAAAGAGCTGCTTTTAGCGCAAAGCTAACCACAACTGGTTGTATGTGCTCTGTCCACCGCAGGGAATCGAAACCCAGATTTTCGCATAGGAAGTCTGTAAATTTACCGATGACTCACCGGTGGACAAATTAAAAAGAAATTCATAGGCATGCAGAGTATATACAAAAATAATAACGATCTCTGTGAATTACACAGATATTATTGGAATTCTGTGAGTAAATGACGTGCATATTGTAAAGAAAAATAATCTATAGACATGTCACGTCACGTAAGTTATAAAAACTGCCAATGACTGGAGGGAATGAAACAATATATTTAAGACTAATATAATAGAATCACACAGATATTAGTGGAATTCTGTGAGTAAATGACGTGCATATTGTAAAGAAAAATAATCTATAGACATATCACATCACGTAAGTTATAAAAACTGCCAATGACTGGAGGAAATGAAACAATATATTTAAAACTAATATAATAGAATAACGTATCTTAAAATTAAAATTATCCAAAAAACGTCCGATAATAAAATTATTTGTTTGTTCACCTGAATGACACCTTATGCATACAATGGTTTAAACGTCCAGGTCAGAGTCTTAGTGTCGTTTTTAACGTGTGGGCCAGAGAGAAAGACATCTGTCGGTAAAACTTTCCACCTGAAGCGGTTAATCCTAATCAAATAGCGAGATTTGGGTGTCGCTCTTATAACTCATCCATAGCCGAAAATGTGAAAAGTGTTTCATTGTACCACGCCTCGAGCCTGAAATTCTCGGATTCCAAATCCGATACGCTCAGCACTGGGCCCAGACGATAAGCTGTGCATTTTCAAGTGGTTATCAAGTCCTATTTATGAATATTATAATTTCTGAAAAGTAAATCAGAATTTAAAGTGACTATTTGTGAAGAAACAAGGGCATGCGGTTTTTGTCGGTATTTATACTTTTATTTCCAAAAGACTGAATGCTCGGATGAAACAGGTTCTTATGGATTTCCACTCACTTTAACATTTTTCATTTACGAAAATCTTGATTTTAGAAGTAGGACTATTCATAAGGCCAATGTCGAGATTCTTAGTAAAGCGTGCAGCGTGTTATTGGTATTCAACTTGTCAATGTTCTGAACACACAGGGACCGATGAGACTGGAGATATATCCCCCTCAGGTTTCAGCGACCGATGTAACTGGAGATACATCCCCCCTCAGGTTCCAGGGACCTATGAGACTGGAGAGATATCCCCCTCAAGTTTCAGCGACCGATGTAACTGGAGAGACATCCCCCTCAGGTTCCAGGGACCTATGAGACTGGAGAGATATCCCCTCAGGTTTCAGCGACCGATGTAACAGGAGAGATATCCCCCCTCAGGTTCCAAGGACCTATGAGACTGGAGAGATATCCCCCTCAGGTTCCAGGGACCGATGAGACTGGAGAGATATCCCCCCTCAGGGACCTATGAGACTGGAGAGACATCCCCCGTTAGGTTTCAGGGACCGATGAAACTGGGAAGATATCCCCCTCAAGTGTCAGGAACTGATAGGACTGGAGAAATATCCCTCCTTAGGTTTATAGAGCACTTTCTTTTTTAGTGTAGGAAAGAAGTACGAACCGTAAAATGATAGTCAATATAGTTTGTGATATAACCTAAAACAAACCCGGGCTACATCATATCATACGCTTCGGCTTAACATCACAGTAATGTATAGTATTTGCTCCAACAAACATAAAAATGTTACAAACACGTGATGCCAAAACTTTGAAAACCGATGTATGAATATTTTATAACACAGTTACACAGATTTTTCAACATTTAATTCTGTAACAGTTACACATATTTTACAACAATTCCTTTTATAATTCAGATACACAGATTTCACAACAGTTTGTGTCATAACACAATAACTGGTTTCATAAGACAATTACAAAAATTTACAACTTTTAGTTTATCTCGAACCTTCTTATCCATTGATTTAATTAGTTCTAACGTCAGCTTTAACATTTACAGCATGAGTTACATTCCATCTACAAAAAACTGTTCCGTTATCATGTCATTGTCCTTTATCTATCATTATGCATGATCCATAGTCGCCACATCCGACTATGCTTTATCTGGTGGCCGTATATCTTGACAGTATCCATGTATCGTAGTTTCCATTGCAACAGGCTCCGTATTAAGGTTGTCATGTTCAAAGCACTCATCAGTGTTTACTTTCCATATGCATCTAGTGTACGAGGGCAACAGTGTTCCAGAGCCCCCCATTCAAAATACCGACAACACAGAAATCGTAGGCGCTGCGTCCTGCGATTTTACCGGTATGTCTTCGCATGGAATTGCATGAATACCCATTTCATTCTCCAAGTGCTTGAGGTATGTGACGGTTGAATGGGGAGTATGATTGGCAGCTTTAGCTTGGTGAACCCACACCCTGTTGACCCAATTTCGATACAGAGATCTTTTTTATATTGTCTGGGGCACGTGGACAGCTTTGCCACTGACCTCTGTGTTCGTGATTTCTCACCTGTTACAAGACGCCACATTTTGCTTACTACGGCTAGGGTACGACTTGCTTCAGGTCCATTATTCCCGGGTTCAACCATATCTTTGTTTTCAAATGCCATCAAGTATAAGGGATATACATGTTTTGGAAAAAATCTAAATCCCTAATTTTAAAATATCTGAGTGTATAAATATTTTGCTTCAGAAAAGATTGTTACCTCTCCTTCCCAAAAGCGATCAATTTTCTTTGACATCATACTACCTACGAAACGCCAAACAACGTTGTGTAATAATGGCTGGAGACGGCTCGAATGGGTAATGAAGAAAAACTTTAATATAAGTTTAACATAACAGCAAAT
>NW_013665711.1:1007334-1015467 GCF_000517525.1 Limulus polyphemus
TTAGGTATGATTTAATATGGGGGTTTGTGAATTTTAGGTATGATTTAATATGTGGGTTTGTGAATTTTAGGTATGATTTAATATGGGGGTTTGTGAATTTTAGGTATGATTTAATATGTGGGTTTGTGAATTTTAGGTATGATTTAATATGGGGGTTTGTGAATTTTAGGTATGATTTAATATGTGGGTTTGTGAATTTTAGGTATGATTTAATATGGGGGTTTGTGAATTTTAGGTATGCTTTAAGTGGAAGACAATGATACAGCCTTTGTTTATTTGTTGTCAAGCAGAAAGTTCCACAATGGTCTATCTGTGCTTCGTCCACCACGGGTATCAGTACACGGTTTTTAGCGTTATAAGGCTTTAAGCATACAGTTGAGCCACTGGTGGTATATAACCTTTGTCTTTCTTAAACTATGAAAGATAACTTCTTGTATTTTGTTCCCCTAGTAACATTTGGGCATTTATTCAGTTTAATGTCTTTACTACTAACATGTAATTAATTGTCCTATCCCAGCTAGCCTGATGAGCCTTGATATTGACCGAAAAGCCTTGTCGGCGATGTATATGGCAGATATAGTATAGTTGACGTATTATAAAATGTTCTCCTTTGCTTTTTCGCATGGGTTCTTAGAATTTCTAATTTATTTTTCCTCCTATTGTTGCTGTGGTTACTTGATCCGATCCGGGAGTTAAGAAGACTAGCTTATTCGTTCGCCAGTTCTTGTAATTATAGTAATTTTAACTGAAATAAAATAATAATAATAAATGTAAGTAACTAGTCGTTGTTAAAATTGAAATAAACAATGTGATGTTATTAATTCTTACCCTAAAAATCTGGTTTGTATTCCATGTATCCCAGCCGACATGATTAGGCCTGAGAGTAGCGAAAGGCTTCGTCAGCCCTGGATATGGGAGACTTTGTGTGGTTGACTTATTGTAACATGTTTTCATTTTATTTCACTAATGAGATCTTAGAATTTATTGATGTAATCACTTTTACTTAAAAATAACTATTTAATTTTCTTTGTTATATTCAGTTATAATAAAGACCTATATCACTAACACTGTAACACTCAGTCCGAAAAGTGTGCTGACTTCAGCTCCCCAAGCAGCAGATTTGATAGAAAGCTACTCAAGCTGTCTTCAGTATTAATAGCCTCTGCATGTATGCACATACAATATGCTCGCTATTTATATAACAAAAACTAATAAAGCGAGGGGCATCATTACTAGTTTTGATTCATGTGCTTAATAAACCTACGAATTAGAAGTTTGCATTAGGTTTCCTGTCGTTTAAATCATAGACACTAGTAAATTTGGTTTGTAGTTAAGCACAAAATATTCCATTTATACTTTAAATAACATTGTTAATAAAACCAGCATTAAAGAAAGAATGGAATGTAACTTTACTTTTTTGTTTGTAATTAAGCACAAAGCTACACAATGGGCTATCTCTTCTCACCACGGGTATTGAAACCCGGTTTCTAGCGTTGTAAATCCGCAGACATACCGCTGTACCACATTGACGAAATTTGTTTATCAAATACGGTTTGGTAATGACGTGTTAACATCATAAAATGCGCGTTATTAACAGGTACAGAAAATACAACTGTCACATTATTGATGTATACTCTGTGTCCCAGCAACACTGGTGTTATATGTTCGTGAGAAATGTAAAAAATGTAGCCAAATGTAGAACAGAAAAAAACAATCTCTCAAATATACTGTCACCCTAGCTATTCTCTAAGTAATGATCATAATGCACCATTCCCTAAAAACATCTTTTTTTATTATCAATATTATTATTGTCTTGCTAAGAAATGGAATCGCAGAATTCTGGAGTTAACGCGTTTGTAAAGTCTACTATACACGGTAGTTACCAACCTTGGATCATATTAAATGCTTTACTGAATAGTTATTCCTATGCATTTGCAATTTCTCCATTGAATCATTTGTCTTCATCCATAAGGTTTAATGGTGTATTGTATGATTAACAAATTTCAAGAAGAATATGCAGTGTAATACGGAATAATCTTTGGTGTGTTTCATCGTGTGTTTACTTCAATCAATTTAAGCCGCCTGGACATAACACATCTTCGTGTAACTTGTTCAATCGTCACGGTATCAGAAGGAGTCATATTATAATTCATAAACATCTTAAAACAGTTACCGTTAGCCGGAAACATCATGCGCTGTAACTAGAACACACAGATAGTGAGGTGTGTAGCTTTGGGCCAAACTTGTGTAATATAAAGGGAACAGAATAGCCGTAAAGCTTATAACTTAACAAGGTTAGGTTAATAACCTTCTATCCGTTGCTGCCAAGTGTAATAAATTTTGGTATACCTAGACTGCGTGGTACTGGGTCCAAAGTAATTGGATGGATACTCTGAGATTAGTTTCTTCCCAAATAATGTCGTGTGAAATGTGATGGAATAGTATATGTTGTAGAAAACAAAACCAGGTCACCGTGGACACACTAACCTGCTAATCTTAGCTCTCAGCTAAACACCTGCAAATAAGATATTATAGAGTTCAAAATCGTGAGGTTGGAAACTTTGTTGTTAAATATCCGGTTGCTGATATTTAAACAGACCTTAATGCTGTGTATAAACTATTTTCTATATTTACGATATAATATTTTAACTTGTGAAGAATACAAATGCCTTGCTGATATCAGAGAAAACACATACTTAGGTACAACTAAACAAAATAATACAAATGAAAAAGATATGTTAAATAAAAGTAATTACATGGGTAATGTTAATCGCATGTTAACAGAAAGAAGTAAAACATAAAAGTTACATCAGAAAGTGCTTATAAAGACATTAGAACTATTTTCTCCTATGGCGGAGTTATAGAGCTAAGTTCGAGTGTATTAAACAGTTCTGGAATTATACATATACATATATATTTACATGTGCAAAATGATACGTATTAACTAGTATTTAAATAAATGATAATAAAAATCATAGCGATCCAACGTCTTCTTTGGAAAAAAAAAACTCAAAGATGAAAAAGAATTACGTTACTGATCAAACTTATTGCAACAGTCACGCTCATATATCAAAGTATTGTATGTAACAGTCATTAATAAACTTCATCCTAAGATATTACTGTCCTTAACGGAAGAATGACTAATTTTACCCCTAGTTAAGGTTTTCCTTCGTCTTTACACAGTTATTGAAAGGATGTTCCATGCATATTTTTCGAGAATGGTAAAACTAATGTTCTAAAAATATAACTTGTTCGACTGGTTATTGGTCGTTGTTAAGCGCAAAGCTACACAAAGAGGCATCTATGCTCTGCCCACCTCGAGTATCGAAACCCGATTTTTAGCCTCGTAAGCCTGCAGATTTACCGCTGAGCTAAGGAAGAGCAACTTATTGAAAACACCATGACAGCGAAGATTTATCAACAAGTACACATTAGAAGATTTATATAATAGTTTTTTTATTAAATTAAATTTTTTTTAAATTACTTTTTGACCATCAAATTCAGTTACTGCATGAAAATTAAGCGGTCAAAGTGTTAAGTATTTTGTACGAAGCCACATTCCATTATATCTAAGTGGATAATCTTTTTTTTTTGGTTTTGGCTTTAAGAGTTACAATACAACACTGATATAATCTTTCAAAAGTCCGATAACAAGGTAAGCTGTTTGACGAAATGAGTCTCCAGTATTTCCTCACACACTATAAAAATGTAATTTATTTGAAATAATAATAAACCCAATTTAAGCACGTTTCAGATCTAAATTGTTATTATTTTGCTTTTAGTTTTTGATTAGACAATGAAATGCCAAGACTCAAAGGGACGACTTAGTCTTTGATTAGACAATGAAATACCAAAACCCAAAGGGACGAACTAGTCTTTGATTAGACAACGAAATACCAAGACCCAAAGGGACGAACTAGTCTTTGATTACACAATGAAATACCAAGTCCCATAGGGGCGAATTAGTCTTTGATTAGATAATGAAATGCCAAGACTCAAAGGGACGAATTAGTCTTTGATTAGACAATGAAATACCAAAACCCAAAAGAACGAAATAGTTTCAGTCTTATCCTCCATACGAGTAACGGAACCCTTGTTATCGAGATCTGAACATCCTGAGTTCCATTTTACTTGTACTGTGGAAACTATTTATTCCATAAGGCGTTTTAAAGTAGCTCCATAAATAATTGAAACATCATATAGTTTTTATAATTACAGTATTTCTTGAAAACTATTTTTCTTTACATTATATCAGATCAAACATTACGCAAAAACCTCCAAAGGTACTATTCCTTTATTTTCGTTTTGACTAGCCCTAAATATTATAACTTATTATCCAAATGTCTCAATCTAGTGGCTACTTTTCAGTTACTCAGCTTTTATCAATTATAACCGCGCGCTAAATTTATTTTATTGTTTTGTTTGTTATTAAGCACAAAGCTACCCAATGGGCTGTCCGTGTTCTCCCAACACGTGTGTCTAAACCGGATTTTTAGCATGATAAACCTCTCAAACTTACCGCTGATCCACCGAAGGGAAGGGGTATAAATTTTAGATTTGTGTTTGAAACATCAAACTTCTTCAGAAATTAAATGCGAGTCAAATCCTGGGAGCTTACGATGCATCAGTGGTATAAATGTTCAGTGATAAGAGTTAGTTTACAATTCTTCATATCGGATTATCTGGTATGAGTCCATGTTGAACGATCGAAAGTTTCGCTTTACATCGTTTTATATTAGTTCTTTCTAACAATAATGTGGTCAGTCTAGCCAGCAGCTCTCCACAATCACGACAAACGTTTTATCAAAGAGTTTTGTTGCTTATTTGACGAAAAGACTGGATTAGGTTTGTGATTGTTTGTTTGTTTTGAATTTCGTGCAAAGCTACACGAGGGCTAGCCGTCCCTAATTTAGCAGTGTAATACTAGAGGGAAGGCGGCTAACCATCACCACCCACCAACAACTCTTTTACCAACGAATAGTGGGATTGACCACAACATTATAACGCCCTCACGGCTAAAAAGGCGAACATGTTTGGTCGACCGGGGATTCGAACCCGCGACCCGCAGATTGCGAGTCGAGCTCCCTAACCATCTGGCCATGCCAGGACTAGGTTTGTGAATCGAGGATGGTATGAAACAAGAAACGTACCTGATGCTGTCGGTTTACGTCTAGTTTATGAAATTACATGATACGTCTTCGGGGAAAATATTTCTAATTATGTTTCTTTTTTATTCAACGTTTTAAATAATTTTATAAGTAGAATTAGTATCTGAAAATCTAATTTTGCATAAAAACGAGATTATGTCTTTAATTATTCCCTCATTTGTAAACTGTTGCTAGTTCCGAGAGCGGCCTTTTTTTTTAATCCTAAGTTCCTGTTCTGATGCATTGTAAACTCGAATTCTCTGATATGAAGCTCCATTTATAAAAGAATTAAAGTCCAAAAATTCATTTCTTGAAAAGCTGTTTATACGTTATAGTATTTTCTTTGTTTTGTCGACAAAGATGAATTGATTGTTTGTTTTTAGCGTGAAATTACACAATGATATCTTCGCGGGGAATCGAATCTTCAATATTAGCATTTCAAGTCCGGAAACCTACCGCTGACCCATTGTTGAACGATATAAATTGATTGTAGTTTCTTTATAAAGTCAGCTGTGTGTTACGCTGCAACTACTGATATAATAAAAGTGTGCATGTTTCACAAAAATATTGACACTCTTAATCCTTAACTCATAAAGCCTTTGATGATACACCGATAGCCCCTTATTTCCTCGGAAAGAGGGGGTTAATAACACCATTTGGGTGAAAAAGAAAGAAAATTATAGTTTCATTACGTATTTTTTCCTCAATTTTAAAATATGGCAAAACTTTTGAAAAGAAACAAACAGATTTAAACATAAATCGCAACAGTGACTGAAATAAAAATTTACCAATTATCTTTATGTTTTAAATACACACCCTCTGGTGGTGTGTGTTAAACTCAGTTCTATGTTTTAAATACACACCTCTGGTGGTGTGTGTTAAACTCAGTCGTATGCATTATCTTCAAAACTAGAACGGATTATAAGAAAAAAAGTAAATAGTATACGACAGTATAATAGAACGTTCTACTTGTTCGACACAATTATCATCACCGCAGGAATATATTTATGTTACTATGGAATTCGAAAGAGACTTAGGACTTATTTAAAAAAAAAAAAACAATATTTACTATTCTCCCAGGAAAGAGGTTTCATGTATTCACATACGTCTTAAAAAAATATCTACTCCATTAACCTGCCAAACGACTGTACACAAACTCAAGAAGCACGAACCAGTTGGTTCCGGTATAAAATTCCCGGGTAATCGTTTCGCTGCTTTGGTTGAAAAAAATGTAATTTTGCTGAAGTTAAGATCTTTTTCCGTTTCTGTCGGACCACAATAGCCGCAAGAATTAGTTCATTGGGATTTACTAATATTCATACAAATATATTATTTTACGCTTCTTAAAAAACAAAATAAAGAATAAATTATAGGGTTACCAGTAATAAATGTACAACTCATTCAGTTCATGTGCAGGTAACTATTAAACAATCATAGTAGATCGTTTCAACCTGGTCAACGCTTTCATGTGCAGGTAGCTATTAATCAATAAGCCCTGGCATGGCCAGGTGGTTAGGGCGCTCGACTCGCAATCTGCGGGTCGCGGGTTCGAATCTCCGTCACACCAAACATGCTCGCCCTTTCAGCCTTGGGGGCGTTATAATGTGACGTTGGTAAAAGAGTAGCCCAAGAGTTGACAGTGGGTGGTGATGACTAGCTGCCTTCCCTCTAGTCTTACACTGCTAAATTAGGGACGGTTAGGGCAGATAGCCTTAGTGTAGTTTTGCGCGAAATCTATAACAAACAAACAATTAAACAGTCATCAGCATTGGATCGTTTCAACCTTGCCAACTTAAACAGCAAGGTTCGGTAAAGATATTTCTATACGTATACCAGGATTTCGTGTGGAAATATAGTGAATACAATTTTGGGTAGAGGCAACATTTTATATAATATTTGTTTATATCTACCTCTTTTACATATTTACCTGTCGATGTTTACGTAATCTCTCACATATAGTACCAAAAAAAGTCAAGTTAGTCTAGTAAACCTACTATAACCAGTTATAATTCTACTTTGCCCATATATACCATTTACAATATATATGAGAGAAAAACAAAACGAAGATTCCTCAAACATATCAGTGCAGCCAAGAACTATTCTTCAGTTTTGTTAGCTTTAAATATGTTTAGCAACATAACTGATTTTTATGGAATACTTATAGCTGTAAGGACGGAAGAAAACAGCAGATCTTTCTGAGCATGCGTAAACAGCATCTGCTATTTTACGGAATGCTATAATGGAGGAATCTGGCCCTTAAACACTGCGGTTACCGTATTTTTCGGAATATAAGACGCACTAGTGTATAAGACGCACCCTTATTTTGTAGACAAAGTTTTGTGGGTAAAAAAGCTACAGTCGCATTTGAAAGATTTTTATTGAACAAAAATTGAATTTGATACTTTAAAAATTAGTATATATTGTTCTAAACACAAAAAGAGCTCAAAACATCAAAATAAGAAAATACCGTAAATCAAGAAAGGGTTTACTGTTAATAAGTTTGGTTCAAAACCTACAAAATCTTCATTGCTTTCACTATAATTTATTTTTTTATTATTTAGGGAGCATTAATAATAGTTATGTTTTTAAAAGAAAAAAACTACTATTGTTGTAAATAACACATTCAATTGAACTAAACTATGCATACCTATTTAAATATATTTACACATGGCTTGTGTATATCGTATATAATAATAATAATCCATTTAGACTCCCACTGGAGAATAGGGCCACAACAACACCTCGCCGACGGAAGTCGTTGTTGCAGTAATTTTCCAGCAGGTTGGTTTTTACGGGGCGGAGTTGCTAGCCCCGCGCCCAATCCTCCTCCTTTCTCATCCTGGACTTGGGACCAGGTAATGGTGTTAGCATCCCTACCGGGTAACGGACCCGGTACTTTTGGATTAAAAATCCAACGCGCTATCCACTGCGCTATAGGGACACGTATATCGTATATATACATATATATTATTCATACCTTCGGTGT
>NW_013665711.1:1015607-1032133 GCF_000517525.1 Limulus polyphemus
CTTCGGTGTATAGGACGCAAGCAGATTTTGATATGAAATTTTGGGGTAAAAAAGTGCGTCTTATACACCGAAAAATACGGTAACTGTGTAATGACAATAAGAAGAAAAGTGCAATACGGTACATGTGTTATCTATTCTATACGTATGCTTAGAAGCTAAACACTCCCGCAAAAATAATCTTCTGAATAAAAAAGAAACAACTCGCCTCTGTGTGTGTGTATATATTTTTCTTTTTTTTTACATATTTAACATATTTGGTATTATATAGCGGATTCTTTTGGTTTCACTTGTGTACTCCTAGGAATCTCTTTACTGATTTTAAGCTGCCTTAGGCTTACTAATTAATTTCTTCTATATCTAATTTGCTGGCATTTTTATACGCATGGATTAATGGTATTTCTTGGAAAAGTTTTACCGTTTCATCATTCCATTTATGTCTCCATTAGTGAAACTGGTTTCTATTAACCGTATCAATATTCATTTAAATAAATACGATGCACTCGAAGTAACGAACGCGGTTGTTTTATAAAGAGCTTTCTAGTCTTGTATCTCAAACCAAAAATCCTTTGTTATGCACCGCCACCATAAAATATAAAAATCAATTAGAAATTACAACTGATTATCAGCTGGTTGTAAGTAGTGTAAAACAAGCGTGCCTATTCCAGTTATGAGATGAAAATGTAAACAATTCAAACTGTGATTAGTCCAACCTAAAGTGATAAGCCTGAAAAATAACGTAATTCTGTTTTGTTTTCAATAATACTGGATATGAATTTTTATCCTATGCTTAGCTTTGTTGTATCCATAATGTGACTACTTTATTCATGTGTATGTAAAAATGACTTTGGGGTAATATTTTGATATCATAATCTTTTCACAGAAGCAAACCTTACGAAAGTAGAAAATTAAAAACTGAGTTCTTATGCTTATTATTTCTCTTAATTAGACTAATTTTACAAATTATAGTATTTTATCTTTATAATTTGTTTTGTTATTTTTCGTGAGCAACAGACACCAACATATAACAACAACAATTGACAATTGTTTGTTTATGTTTTTGTTTTGTAGCTACGCGCAAAGTTACACAATGAATTGTTTTTAGCATCATAAGCCTTCACACTTACCGCTTAGCCATTGCGTTCCAAACTGCCCATTATTTTATTTTCCTCTTTACATTTCTTGTAGAGGTTATAGCGATATGAAAAAATCACCACGGAACGAACTCCATATGAGCCCTATACCTATTTGTAATAGATTGGGGACCAACGTGTCTTAAACAATTTATGTGATCATTAGTTCAAAAAACTATAGGTATATTTCAAATCAGCCTACTAATATATGTATACGCACACAGAAGTAAATATCCTATTAGAATTTCTTATGTAAGTTTTCAAAAATACACATTTATAAATTAGGGTACTAAATGTGAAATTTTCTAAGAGAATATTTTATTACTTATTTTTATCCAAGTGAAACATATATTGGCACTACTGTATTTCCGATAGAATTAGGTTTCAAGTAAAACGTACATTGGAACTATTATGTTGCCAGTAGGTTCTCAAAGAGACAAAGGTTCGGAAAACTTTAAATCCAGAGAATTTAAAATGAAGGTAAAGTGAAACAAATGTTTCAGGTCCCTATCTGCGAGTTATTCAACTTTCTAGCCCCCTGAAAATGTATTCACCGGTTGAAACAAAGTGTACCCTAGCCCCCTGAAAATGTATTCGCCGGTTGAAACAAAGTGTACCCTAGCCCCCTGAAAATGTATTCGCCGGTTGAAACAAAGTGCACCTTAGCACCCTGAAAATGTATTCGCCGGTTGAAACAAAGTGCACCTTAGCACCCTGAAAATGTGTCAGACGGTTGAACAAAGCGTACCCTAGCACCCTGAAAATGTATTCGCCGGTTGAAACAAAGTGCACCTTAACACCCTGAAAATGTGTTAGACGGTTGAAACAAAGTGCACCCTAGCACCCTGAAAATGTGTCAGACAGTTGAGACAAAATTTACCCCAAGAACCCCGAAAACAAGTTTACCAGTTGAAACAAAGTGCACCCTAGCACCCTGAAAATGTATGAGACGGTTGAAACAAAGTGCACGAAGGTGATGGCAACGTGGCCACTGATTTATAGATGGGAAAAAACTTGAGAACTTCCTGTAGGTAAAAAGAATTCTCTGCATGGTGACCTACGACGGTATGTAGAATTCGGCGCTCTTAACTACAAGGAAGCTGTGAGTTCAGCCTCAAGGGATGTGCCAGAAATGGGGTACAGTAAGGCATTACTGAAATTGAACGGATGATGAAGTCAACTTAAGTTATCTCATAGGGAGAATTATCAGTATTTAGATTATATGTTAAACTTCGTATGTGTAGACTTTGTACAGAAATAATGTCCTAAAAGACTTGTACATTGTTAGTGTAGCAAGTCATCACGTGTTATAACCACAATACAAAATAATGTCGGTAAAGACTTGTACATTGTTAGTGTAGCAAGTCATCACGTGTTATAACCACAATACAGAATATTGTCGGTAAAGACTCGTCAAGTCACATTGTTTGTGAAGCTGGTCATCACGTATAATAACACAATATAGAATATTGTTGGCAAAAAAACTCGTCAAGTCACATTGTTTGTGAAGCAGGTCATCACGTATAATAACATGATACAGAATAATGTCGGTAAAGACTCGTCAAGTCATGTTGTTAGTGAATCAAATCGTTATATATCTTAGCTACAATATAAACTGTGGAACGGTGGTCGTGTTTCTTATTTGTTATTTTCATTTGGTGAAATATGAGAAAATAACAAAAATATGGTTTTCCAAATAATAAATTCATGCAACCTAAATTCGTAAAACTTTTCTGAAAATATCTTCAGTATGTACATTAAATTTGGGCCACCGTCAAGATTACAAAGTAATGTTCACGCCTTTACCCTATTTTTGGGGGTTAAGTTAATCACTTAATGTTTAATAAAATATTTCACTTGTTGTCCAGTCAACATTAAAAACATTTTTAGGTACAGAATCACTTTCCTGAAATAGCGAGATTAAACTTGGTTCATAAGAAGTACGATTACATGAGACTGAGAATGGTATAGGTTGAGCAGTGATTATTTTAAACATATATATATATTTGTAATTACATTCCTTCATGCTTGAAATAGCCGTGTATGGTTCACAGAACGTACTACATAAAATACACTATTTATCTTCATAAGTTAATCTTTTATATATATTACATATTTTTGTTTTATTCAATCAAATAAGTTATATCTTAATGAAGAAAATACCATTGTTTGTTTGTTTTTATGCACAAAGCTACACAATGAGTTATTTATGCTCTTCCCACAATGGGTATCAAAACCCGATTTGTAAAATTATAAGCCCGCAGACTTACCCCTGAGCCAATGGGAGGCAAGAATTTACGAAATTTAAAACAAACTACATATTTTTTATTAAACGAACAAAAGTTATTATCATGTAACAACTTATAAATAATGCGACACAACATAGTTCATAAAGTTTGACAAATGCTATAGCTTCATTGATTTAGTATTAAATAAGGGACTTCTCTATCCGAACATACTTAAAACAATTTGTATGCTGTGTTTCTGAACAAAGAGCACAGATTTTATATAAAAAATGTATATAATCGTTTTATATGTATGCGTTTAGTTACTCTCGTCAAAAATTCACCTTTCGAAAATATCACTAATAGGATGCCTAACTCATAAATCAATGTATTATGATCATTATAGTTTTAGTTTATTACATTGAATACTTCTAGTTTGACCGGTATATTAAATTAGCTATATTAGTTACTGGCCTATGCAGGTAGCTAGATTTGATCAGAAGTTAGTGATAATTAATTCAAGCAGTTTTAACACTAAGCAATTCAATAACCTTTACCACCTAATCGTCCATATTCTCTTTCTCCAGAGTTGCCAAGAGCTTTTTGTTGAAAGGTAATAAGCGTAAACTATCTTCAAGATTATTAATTTAAAAATGTACTCAATTTATTTACTTTAACCAAAAATTAATTTTGGTATTTTCCGTTATTTAGGTCAAATTTTCAATAACATCTTTGATTCGTGGATTATGATGGTCTATACCATTTAGCACTAAGGAAAAACCCAAGTTATAATATTTGTTGTTCGACGATTGTAGTTTTTACAGATGGAAAATTATACCTTTGTTTAAACTGAGGTTTTTAACATTTATTACGTATTGGTTATGGCAGTTTGTAGCATTTTTAGTTTATAGGTTATGAATGGTTGTGTAACATATTGTCTTTATTGCAGATTTCCATGTATATTTATAAATTTTGTCATTTGTAAATAATGTTTTATTTGAACTAATGTAACCTTCTAGCAATGGTGTGACGAAAAAGGCCTAAGCTAAAGAAGCAAAGAAGCTTGTTGGGCATAAAACATAACGAAAATCACGTTTGAATACATATTTTTGATACATTATTTTTAATTAGTCTGTTTCAAAAATATGCCAAAAAATAGGATTTCAGGTCTATTTTTTTGTGTTCTACAAGTCACCGTCCAACATGCCTTTCATTCATTACCAAAGCTTATAATCTGGCTGGTTCCCTGGCAACTAAACTTCTGGAAAGTTTATACGAATGAATACAAAAACAAAAACTCAGTGGTGTCATCTAGTGTGATTTTTACCATATTTGATTTATTCCATAAATTATTATTGGTGTGTCAGACTGGTTGAGGATACGTAACTACGCTTTCCTGTTTGTCCTTGTCTCTCTGTTTATCTTTGCTCTAAGCTATATTTACAGATTATTTATTTAGTTATTCCATTTTGATATGTTTTATTATGCTGTTCATACACATGAGTATTATGGCGGACGGTATTACAACTTGAAGAAACAAGTCGTATTTATCATCTTGTAAAATACCTGTATAAAACCAAGAAGGCTAAAAAGTGTAACGGAATTAGTAATCTGCTGAAGGTTTCGAAAAGCAGTCCAATTACTTTGAGTTTCACAATTAGCTTTACTAAACAATACAATGACGTGTTTAGCATAGCAGACAGCTGTAAATTACTTTTGCCTTCTACTCTTCCATTTCAGTCACGCAGCAAGTGGTTGAATTTAGGTTTATAACATAGGCTTAGAGGCCTTCACATTTGAAAACTAAATTCGTAGAAAAAATATGAAATAATAATGAATAAAATGAATTAACAATACATACCTAAGTGTGAAATATTTAACGATTTTTCCGCTGATAAATTTTTAACATGCATAAATAAAATTATGGTAAAATAAGTAGTTTTGCAGTGCTGAGAAGACATGTATTAAGAAAATCGCCTTTTTCTGGCTTTGAAACTGAAATTTTAGTCTTCAAAATTACAATAAAATTTATTTTTATTTATATATGTTTAGATTAGACTTCTAATCCCCCCCTCCAAACAATGGACTTCGAAATTAAAATATTTTCGGGATACTAAGTTTATTTATTGTTATAATAATCTTACTTAAGGTATTAGAACCCTATAATTAATATGTAGCTAAATCAACATTTAAGAAGCATACAACAAATCATTAAAGCTTTCGATAACTTTTGAATGTACATTTATTGTACACATTACTAAAACTACATTTAAAGCAGTTTACATAAAAAGTGATTTAGTTTTGTATTGTGTAAAAAATAAGTATTACCCAATCCTCCTTAATTTTTATGCTGCAAGTTATGTCGATTATTTTCTTAATTAAAAACAACACATTTTTTTTCTCAGACATAACCTTAAATTATGTTTAAAACTTTAAATTGTAGGATTTGGTATGGTGAAATATTTATTTATTTCACTACAATCCGCCATTGTGCGTCTTTGAGTTAAGCGATTTAAATTTGGTTATCCAAATTATTCCCTACAGTGTTGTATTTTGTACTTCTTATTAATAAATAACTTATGTGTAAAACATATTTCAGTCATTAATTAGTCACGCTTGATACATGAGGATGTTGTTGCATACGCCTCATTATGTGAGCAATAATTAGACGTTATGTTCGTACTGTAAATAAAATTATTAGGCCTAACTCTTTGAGCCTCATATGACTTAGTTCAAACCTTTCATCAACGTAAAGTTGGAGTGGCATCCTCACTGCTCTGAAAAACTCTGCATAAAAAGTTGTTGTTGTTTTTTTTTGTCATTCAGAATAGCACATCGGAACTTCTAAGACTAATCTTGTTATCTAAGAAATTCTACTTATTTGTTTTTAAGCTACGTCTTTGATTTGCCGTGATAACGCATACATCGCTGCACGATCACATATTAGCGATAAAAACGTTTATCAAATAAATTTAATATGAGTTTAAGCAGGCCACTAGGCTACGTAGAAGCTCTCAAACATCCGCGTTTTTCCTGAACAAACTCAAACTACTGAAGCCTGTCTGTAACCTACATACAACCTTTCGTAGCGTTTTCAATAGAATATCATCTCTGAACGTGCATACGTTCCGCCAACGTACGTGCAATTTAATTGGATAAGTGCTGGTGGCATTTTCCATTAATTACAATAAATGAAGGTTAATAGTTCTCTGAATGCTAAAGCTCCTCTCTTTTAAGATCTTAAAAAGAGCTAATGCGTATTTAGTGTCAGACTGCATTTTGAAATCTAGTTGAACATAATTTGTTACAACTAGTTGAAGTTCGATAACTCCTCAGTTTGAAACGCCTTCATCACTTTTTATTCAACAAATAATTAACTAATACTTGAAAGTTCGCAAAACTGAACATATTCTAGAAGGGGGAGGACTTATATATTAATAATTAGGAATATTTGTTTTTGTTTGAATTTATACACAATGGGCTATCTGTGCTCTGCCCACCACGGGTATCGAAACCCGGTTTCTAGCGTTGTAACTCCGCAGACATACCGCTGTGCCACTGGGGGGCAATTAGGAATATAAAACGCTGAATAATCTCATATAGATTGTATCGAATGTTACATACATAGGTATACTATGTAGATCATATTTAAGTCCCCAATATATACTTAGATAATTTAAAACTGAATGTTTTTATTGTCCAATCCTCACCGAACACCACGTTATTGTTCAAATACTTATTGTCATGTGGCGTATCATGCGTCCGCAGGATTGAGAACTGTTTTGATATTCTGAGTAATGGTTCTGTTTATTGTTACTATGATATCTGCCAGAGCAATTAACGATATGTTTATCAAGAAAGATAAACTACTGAGCTTAAAGGTTGGAATATAAGAATGCGCACATAGTGGAAAACAGCACAAAATCGGTTTAACTGTAGCTGTAAAACGAGACCCGAAGAAAAAAAGACTGACAAAATAATCGTCTCGTTCCGTTGACATCTGCTAATCATGCGAACAAACATCAACTCAGCTAGCATTTATCAGAAGCTGAATAAAGCATCTTACATAATCACCCGAAAATAACATTTAGCATGTTTTATTTAAAACATATAATATCTATCCATTTTTCTTGTCACTATCAAACTTCGCGTAAATACAGGCCAATCAAAACCCTGTCCATTTCTCACAGAATAATAAACAGTGTATCTACAAATACTCTACGGGGTTTTACGCAGCTAAATTTGCAGTCGTATTGGTGAGATGAGCATTATTATCTTTAAAATATAGTAAAACTCTCGAAGTTTGAATTCCTTGTACTTCTCAATCAATAAATCTTGACGTACTTATATAATTCACTTATTCCAATGTGTGGTTCAGCATCTAGGGAAGGAGAAGATCACACTTTGGACAGCAGTTACAGTCCTCTGTTTCAAATCGTCAAGGCGAGATTATCATCATTCCAAAAGTTGACGAGGGAACTCCAGTTTGGGGCAGAACACCTTTCACTCTATTTGAAGTAATTATTAACACTGATAAATCAAAGCTGCATTGCTTGATTCTTGCGTTATGGATATATAAAGTTGGTACTAAGTCTGGAGTAGAACAGGTCAGAATACACATATATATATATGATTCAAAGCAAGTAAAAACACATTTAAAGTTCTACAAAATTGTTTTACCTGAGCTTGTTAAACGCAACGGGAATTTTACAAACAAAAAATGTAAAATAGCAACAACAGAGTAACTGGTGTAAAAAAAATACTTTTTCTTATTAAGCCTAGTTCTACTACTATTTCTTATCAAGCTCACAAGATTCTCATTTTCATTTATAAGACACATAATTTGCTATTCAATTATTTCTTAATTTCGGTACTTTACATCAAGATGTTTTTAATGTTTATTTATCATCTTGATTAAGTGTAAAATGCTAACCACTGTGACTTAAATTTTTATTCCACTATAACAGATACCTAGTCGATAACACACTTATACTCATGTGTTCAGCATCTGGGAAAGGGGTGATGAAGACAAGATTATCATAATTCTTCACACTTTTTGTTTGTTTTAGCACAAAACTATACAATGGGTTATCTGCGCTCCTCCTAACGCTGGGGTTCGAACCCCGTATATAAGTGTTTTAATTCCGTAAACTTACCGCTAGTTACCAAGAGACTATAAAGAAACATGTGACTTATTAGTTTATCAGAAAATTAGACGTGGACCGCCATTACACCTGTTGTTACCGAGTGTACTTAGCTGCTAAAGGCTAGTCTTAAAAACGGAAGTGGCATTTTCTTTCACTGTAGATGCCTCGTTTCCGTGAAGGATGCCCCCGAAAGAAACTGTAGACCGCGTGGAGTAGTCCTAGCTAGTTCCCTTGCATATTTTAGTGATTGTAGTAACACTGCCTACGTGTGAAATGAAAATCACTAGTCTCGCTACTTGACAGCCTTCTGATTCCAACCGCATTCAAAGAGCAGGTTGAACGACCATACCGGAACGCGGAAGACTCGACTTCAGCTGTATCATATCTTCACCATTGTCGGTCAAGGCTACCTCGTGAGCCGTCAATTCCGAAAGGCTACCGAAGTAGGTAACGTATTGTCAAAGTTACGAGGACAAGGGTTGCTCGGAGCGATTTTCAACTTCTTGAAGGGTAGTATAATGAGACTTTTCAGGACCGCCTGTCTATAAGTTCACGGCCAATCGTATGCATTTTTGAATGATAACGGTAGGTTTCTGAAAGAGTAATGTTTGTGTTCTTTGCTTGCAAGTGATCAGTATTATTCAGGCTCGCTTTCGAGCAGGAAGGTTCTTTTAAAGGACGGAAAATAAGCATTGAAAATAAAGGAAGTCGAAGCTAGTGAGGTAAGATACAAGCAGTATAATTTAAGTAAGTCTGTTCTACTCCTAATCATGTACCAATAACCCTGATAAGTTAGGTTCATTGTGAAGAGTTGATTCTGGTTTTGTCTATTCTCAAGCGACATAAAATGTAACAAATTATAACATGTAAGTTGTGTAGACAAAATTGTCTACATACATGTAAGTTTTATATAATGTAGACGAATTTGTTTTCAGAAATTGTAACTTATAACCCATTTTATGTACCTGTTTAATATAAGTTTTTATTGTATGTTTATTTAAACTTTGCTTAGCTATATAGCCGCTTCTTTTTTTTTCTGTTGTTGTTCTAAATTTACGAACTAAATGCCCTCCGTCTTTGTAAATGTACTTCTTCAGTACGATAAGTTTTCTACATTTGGAATAGTGTAACTTAAATATCATGCTGTTTGTAAAATGCCGTTGAATTCTGTTATCCATTCAGAGTTTTAGTTTAGGTGAACAATACAAAATTTTGTTAAACGGAATACACGCATTCTTTATTTGTTACTCTATAGTTAACCACTCGTCCTTATGGAGTAATGCTTTAAACACTGCTAAATAAACCAAAGAATAAGTAAACATTCTGACTGAAATATCTATTTTCAATTTAACTTTTAAGAGACATTAACAGATACAAAGTATCACTTGAACATTTTTCACGTGATGCATCCTTACTATTGACTATTCAATAACCTGGTAAACAAATGGTATCCCAGTTCATCTCTGATAAGGCATTATTGTACTTTATAGGCATAAAACTAGTCCATCTCTTATAAGGCATTCTTGGACTTTATAGGCATGAAATTGGTTGATACTCCAAGTATGAAATTAGATATGTCGAATAAAAGTGTCACAATTAGCTTCTTCGTGTTAATATTATTTTTTAACTCATGGCCTCTCTGGACAAATCAAAATTTAGCTTCCAAAGCTTATGGTAAAACATTAGTAAGCTGAAAACATTGAACATTATCATGATTCGAGGAAACCTCCAAATTTCTCAAATATTTTGCTATTCTTCTTCCTCAGTCCTTCCTTTTCTTGTTTAATCTATGGCGAAACTACTCGAATCCATTGTGGTCTGTGAAAATGCTCTGAATTTTTAATACACGTTAAACAATATTTTAACTTAAAACTCTTGTACAACATTCCATTTTTTAGTATTTTAAGCTTTTTACAGCTTTATGACTTTAGAAAATGTTACCGAATCACCAATACATTTTTATTTCCACAAAAAAAGTTAAGTTAGCATTCCATAAAGAGAGAGGATCAGGATATAGAAAAAATGAGACACTTTTAAATGTACTTCCATTTGCTTGTTGTTTTGTATTATTTCTTTGATCAGTTTCCAATTAGGTTCTCTATAATAGTTCACGATTGTTTTCCAGGTAATCATGATTCGACTGACGATAATAATCTTAGGTTTCACCACCTTAGTCTGCGCTACCTCCGTTACAAGCAATTCGGCTGTGAAACGAGAGGAAAATCAAGGTAGCTCTAGCTCAACAAGCAGACAAGCCAGCTCCAGCAATCTCGCTCAAACAGCGTCCCAGGCTAACTTGTATTATTACTACTATCCCGTGCAAGAGAAGAAGCAGTCTTCAGAAGATTACGAAACCTCTGCCTCCAATTATAATCCTGTCAGAGCCTCATACGGTACCAACGTAGGGCAGAACTATGATTCTTCCGATGTGTACCAGAGTGCAGCTAGCTCTCAAGATGCAACTGCCGGAGGATATGGAAGTCAAACCGCAGGGTTTAGTGGTGAAAACAGCTTTGCAGGAGGTAATTTCGGAGGTCTCGGTGCTGTCAGTGATATAAACCAGGTGAACGCCGGGGGCTACGGTGGTCTAGGACAACTAGCAGCGGCAACTGGAGGTTACGGAGTTAACGCTCTCCCAGGCCAAGCAGCAACAGGAGGCTACGGAGTTGGAACATCTGGCAACATCGGCCAGTTGACTGCTGCAGGCTACGGAGGTGCTGGAATTGAAGGTTACAGTGGGCTGGGTGCTGCAGGAAGTCCGGCTTTACCCCAGTTTTCGTCTGGAGGTTATGGAGTTGGCTTCAACCAGGCAGGTGATTTTGGAGGTAGTGGAGCGGTAAATGGATATGGTCAATTTGGGACTCAAGGAGCGTTCGGAGGTTATGGACAAGGTAACTATGGTGGGTTTGGAGACCTACGACCCGCTGCTAGTTCCATCATAGGGTCAACTGGTGGAGAGGCTCAATCTTCTCTAGGCCTAGGGTCCTTGATAATGCCCATGTTAGCACTGGCAGGTCTAGGACTTATTCTTCCTTCAGTGTCGTCTTCACTTACGAGCAGTAGTCGTCGAAAGCGTGAAGCAGAGGACAAAATGGACCTCTTCAGCGGATATCACAGGAAACTGGAGAAATACTACTCCATCTATCGGTCAGCAGTGGAAAATGAGGAATGTCTCAACCGAGTAATATGTGAGCTTGGGAACGCAATGAGTGATGCAAAAAGCAAAGTTGCCATCATTAGGTAAAGCTTATGTGATTTAATAAGTTTGAAATATATGAAAAGTCAATGTGAATGTTTTTGAAGCTTCCCGATATTACATTTTGTGGTGTAAACAACAAATGATCATTTAATTTGTAATGAACATTACAACCATATTTTGGAAAAGTAAGGTTTCACAACTGAATACTGCAGTATAAACTGTAAATCTGCTATTTGAACTATTGGGAAAAAATTATAAATTTCTAGCTTTTTAATGTACTCCTTTCATTAATTAATGACTCGCTTTGCACACACTTTAACACAATATAAATAATATTTTTCTTACTAAAACGACTGTTATTAGCCGAGTTTAGGTTTCCCACCCCTTTTAATCTTTTATGTACAGTTATTCATTCTTAATATAACTTAAATGTTCAGAAAGGTAAACCAATTTGTAAAAGTAGGGGAAGATTAAGACTGATCCTGTAAATCTAATTATGTTACTAGACTTTTTCGACTTATTTAACTATAAGTATGTAATCAATTAAGACTCGATGTTAATTTTGCTTCAAACATTTATTTGTAATTTAAATTGTGATAAATACATGGTAAAGAAAGAATAGACACATCAATTAATACTAGATACAGACAAGCGAGTTATTATTGGACCTAGCGTGGCTCAGTCTTCAGCGTGCCCAGGCTGTTAATGCAAGGGTTTGTGGTTAGCGACCCGTTGCCACAAAAACTCGCTTTGCACTTTTGGGCTGCGGGTGCGCTTTTAAGTACAACGGTCAAATCCCACTATTCGACTAGACTTGAGTAACCCAATAGTTGGAGGTGGGTGCTGGTGACTAGCTACCTTTCCAAGGGTTTATAAATTCAGAATTATGGTTGGCTATGCACAGATAACCCTTGTGCAATTCTGCGCAAAAATTCTAAAAACAAACAAACAAGCGTTATCAACAACCAGTTAAAAAGTTGCTGCATTGAGAGAACTTAAGCTTTGCCGTGACAATATCAGATGACACAAAGTGTAATGTAACTCACGAAATCAGATAGTGGTTTCAATGTACTGGGGAGCACTTGGTAATTCGCCTCTACGTTTCAAAACTTGATATCAGCTGAACGACATAGATAATTTTGCATCTTTTTGTAAACGATCCATATACCATCTATTAACCCTAAGTTTGCGAGTCAATGAAACCAAATTCGGGGGGATTGGATGGGCTAAATGGGGTATCACAGTTCCTGGTACTCCAATAAAGGGTCCGATCTGTTAACCTCAAAAAGCAATACTTCACTGCCAGATGAACTCAACTCTCAATAGCGTTCGGCCACGAAGATATGGAGTTTAAGGGGTTGGCCACACTGTATTCCTCTTATAAAAAATAGTAGAAGTGTTCATGTTCAGGCAGGTGAAGCAATTAGCCAACTTACAGCAGCAAGTAAGCTACGTGAGTCTTCCTCGGTCATCTCTATCGACGGAAATTGCAAAAACCGCGGATAAAACGTTTTTATAGAGCTGAGGTACCTAATCTTGTACTGGGCAACATGTGAGACCAACATCGTATTTTTTTGTTAATTTTTTTGTGGGATTTTTGTTTGACTTAACTGGAACCGTACATAGTATAAAATAATGTTCAAATTCTTCGACTTGTATATCTCTTCAACTGTAAACATGAATAATATTTCAATTATAATAAGATACTTTACTTAGTGCCTCATGATATTCATGGGTCGGGTGTGGCCTAATTTCAGTGCATGGCATGATTGGATTCTGGATCAGAGCATTCGTGGTTTGCGTCCTAGTGCTGCAAAAACGTGTTTCACACTTTGAAACCATGTACGATACTATAAGAGTGAAGGTCAAATCCAACTATTTGGTTAGACAAGATAGTCCAAAAGTTGGCAGTGGGTGCACTTGACTAGCTGCTTTCCCTTTAGCCTGTCATTTCAAAATTGGGGACAACTATGCGCAGTAGTCGTTTTTGTAACTTTACACGAAAATTCTGAAACAAACAAATAAACCGATGTTCATCATTCGTTACTATCGTTTAGCGTTAGATTTCACAAATATTAAATACTTTTACGAGTAATGAGAACTCGGATGAATTGCTAAGTCTTAAAATAAGTAGTGTACAGACTTTTAATAGCAATTTTTTGTATCGATTTTGCCAAAATGTTTTAATGAAAATCAGCCCATTTGATTTCTTTTATGTTTTTTTTCTAGGGTTTTAGAACATTTCGTACCTGAGCAAATAAGGAGCAAGATGGAAATTTTTGAAACAGCTGCTTTGTCAACAAAAGTAGGCAAGTGTTACAAATATAAATGCTAAAACACTACAGTTTTGATGTAAAGTATCGCCTCAAACCCAAGATCAGGGCGTGCTGTTTAATTCGACCACGCTAAGACAGTGACATCTACATGTAACCCACTTCAAAAGGAATATCGTCTGTATAAAATCCTCGAGCATACCTCAGCCACAAGTGTTTTAAATAAAAAAAGACCCACAAGGAAGTATTAAGCTCACTGTTTAGCAAGTAATAACTGTGTCCTCAACAATACTCCCAAATGATTTGAGTACATCTTTGACACAGTAACCCTAATTGTGGTAATGGTCGTTCACCTACATTGTTATCGTGATTAACATTTTTGTCTCTTCAATTTACCTTTCGTCAATGTGGAATGTACAACTAGATGATGTGTTTCATTGTTTATATATATATGTGTGTGTGTGTGTATTTCAAAATATTTATACATTTAATTCTAAACAGAAAACAGAAAGAAAATGTTTGTTTTCAATTTTAATTAGTTATTATTTATTTAATTAACAATCACCTTGTTTCATCCTTAATGAATATCAAGCTGATATTAACATTGAGTATGATTTGTGGTGGGAAGATAGTGATCTATTTCACAACTGCAATACCTCTTATTGATGACAAAATATTTTTTATAAAGAATACAGTCAGCTATTTGTTAACCACGTATTTAACAAATAAAATATAGATCACTTATTCGATTTTGATAAAAGTTTGAATTTTGATAAAATCACGACTTCGTTATATAATTTTTGCCAGGTGGGGCTAACAAGATCGATCTATCAAAGTGATCCTGATTATTTGATTGATTACAATCAAAATGAAACACACTTCCACGTTGTATAACTAAAACATGTTTCATACGTTTTTTTGGTTTGATTGATATTTTATAGGAGCATTGACGGGAACACGACAAAAGCTTCTTTGATGTAACTTTTGAAAACGGTTATTCCATAAATTTACATACATTTTATTCGTTAACATTGTGATACTCAAATATTCCTGGGAATACACCGGATCAAACAGCTCAATATTTTATTATTACAAAAAGTACAACTGATATTTACACATCGCATTTTTTGTTATTTTATTTCGCTGTCAAATAATTGCATCATCATGACAGTTTCACTTTTACATTAGCCTCATTTAAAGAAACCTTCAACACAAACAACCTATTGTTAAACGAAATATACTTTTCCAAAATGTTTTTATTACAATTTGTTTTTTATATATGCAATTTCATAACCATGGCAGGACCATGTTAACGTCAACCATGATTTTACTTCCCGTCAATATACACGTTCTTTGATCATTTTGTTTATTAACAAGTAATGGCGGCTAATTGATTATCGCAGTATGTTTATTACTCGTGTTTCGAGCTTATCGTTTGTGAGTCCTTCATACTGCTGTAACAAATGAAGCATGTAGATGATGGTAACATTTAACGTAATGGTTTAATACTCAGTTCATGTATTGTGTTAACAAAATGTGTGAATAATAAAATACTAGGAATGTTAGCTCTCACGTGTATCAGTTATTTGTACAAACAAAACCACCCTTATATGAGTCTCAGATAAAATTCTTCCTGTGGACAAGATAACATTTATGAGGAAAGTTGGATTAGACGGTCACTTTATCATTGAATACAGTGTTCACCAATTAAGATAAATCTCATGAAAAAAGTAAAATGTTTTAAAATGAACCCTTATTTATTGTAAATGTCATTTCTAGTTAAAACAAATATTGTAAAAAGACCTTTTTCAAAAATTAAAAACGTTTAGTTATTGTGGTTGGGGGCCGTTTTACCTATAGTGTTCGATAAAACGGACCCTCAAAATAGAGTAAAATGGCTTCCAGCTAACTCATAACAAATGCAACTTAAACTAAATGCTGTAGTTAGCAACTACATATAAATCACTAAGATCATCATTTAAATTCTCTCAGCAGGGATGGGAAGGCTGTGCGCCATGCGCAGGTTGCCATTATCTAGGACAATGGCGCAAAAGAATGTGGGTACTAACTAGTATGGTGGTAATTTGACCCCTCGGAGGCCGTTTTACCCTCAGCCACTCATCGTGAAGCAATCGGAAATTATAAAGAATCAGAATTTCTTATTGTTTGAAATTAAAAAAGCCAAATTTCCTGAAATGTTTATTTTACATAGAAACTTCAAATTGTTTACAGTATGCTTTGATTAAACTTCTCTCAACGCATAGGTGGCTAAATGCAACACTTAAGACTTTTCAAACTACAAAACCATAATGTATTTAAACATTTTACACATATCAAGAAATTAATGATAATAATACTAAAATTATTATAGGCATTGAAAATAAATTTAAATTTCACACAAGTAGCCCTTTCGAATGAATATAAGCAATTTGGAAATAAATATGTAATCTGGCAACATATATTACAATCAGGCATCATACTGTTGTAATGTTCTTTTGTTGGCGATTCTTTTAAATTATCTGGTGAAAATAATTGTTTGTTTGTTTGTTTTT
>NW_013665711.1:1032603-1043434 GCF_000517525.1 Limulus polyphemus
GTTTGGTGGGACGGGGAGTCGAACCCGCGACCCGCAGATTGCGAGTCGAGCGCCCTAACCACCTGGCCATGCTGGGCCGTGAAAATAATTAAATCTTCAGTCCATTTGACGAAAAATATACTTTACCTTCTTGAACGTTTTTGTGAGCTTGAACACTTGTACACTGTCGTAATTTATTGAAGGCCTACGTTAAAAGGTACGTTAACTAATGTAAAACAAAGCAATTTATACTCAATATGTGTGAAAACAAACACATATCTAAATATTTCATAAAAAACACACCGACTAATTCGGCTATCTATCTTTAAAAACTCTCTTAACTATAAACTTGATTATCTTTTAACTCATTTTCTAACTTACGTACAGACTCTTTACAAAACGTTGTATTTATAATCTACACTTGTTCTAGATATTTTTAGGACTTTATTGATCTTAATTTCATGCACTCTCTAGATAACAGCTAAAGCAAACAAATTACAATATCACAAATATAGCTTATAACAATATTTTAATCTCAAATCTTAAAATGTTGCTCCGAGTGCTTGCAGTAACAACATGATCGTTATTCAAAATAGACATTATAAAAGATCAGGCAATTTCAATTTTTTAATTTCATATCACAAACTCAAAAAGTTTTCTATGGTCTAACAGTAAACTAAACAATTGTTTTCCTCAAAATCAATAAATCTCTTGTAGACAAACTTCTGTTATTGAAGTGTCGTTCTAATTACATTCTGTAGCTGTAATTCGTTTTTAAGTTATGGATTCCATTTTCAGTATTTCAAAGATTTGTAATTATATTAAAATTTGGCACACCTACAAATAATAGCAGCATTTCCAACATGTCATTAGAACCAAGTTGTAAGATTTTGAGAATTTCTAAAAACCCTATTTTTTTGGTGTGTTTTTTAGATATGCCCCTCCAGTGGCACAGCGGGATATCTGCGGATTTACAACGCTAGAAACCGGGTTTCGATACCCGTGGTGAGCAGAGCACAGATAGACCATTGTGTGGCTTTGTGCTTAATTACAAACAAACAAACACCCGTAAAATAAAATAACATTTAATTATGAGTAACAGTAGGGCTGTAAAAAGATTAGTCGTGAAACAATGATTAGTTTTGAATGCTAATAAATATAAATTAATAAATTAAATAAATTAAACGACAAAATTAAAATTTTGGAATTAAAAGGAATTTTAATTAATGAACTGAGAAATCTTAAGTGATAGTCACATTAGGTATTTTGTTCGTGTCAGAATTCCACGCTAAATGCTATCTGCACATACCCATCACTAATTTTAAACTAATAGGCTGGAATGAAAACGGCTAGTCAACAGCACCCACCGCCAATTCTTGGGATACTTCTGATCGAATAATGAGTTTTGAAAGTTACTGTTATAGTAACACAGTCCCAAAATGCGGAGCGCGTTTTGGGGGGCAACAAGTCGCGAACGACGAATTATCAGAATTACAGTCCCCACACTCTAGCCACTAGGCACACCTAACCTGACATTCATGTTAGATGTTAGGGTATTATCAATTTTAATAATTGTTATCAACACATAATTTACCTTAATCAACAATTCATACATCTAACAATTATATCTTTACAAGGTGTTTTTCCAACTCGAACGGGCTTTAAGTCCCGATCAGTAGCCTATTGCTTGTGTGCCAATACCAAAGTAAAATTATACAATGCTTATATAGATTAATACGTTTACCAATATCATAGTTTATAAAATACCATCAAGTAATTTTCTTGAAGATTTAAGATAATTTGATCATAATCTGAGCGCTTCGGATTTATAAATTTCTGTATCGTAAGACTTCAAAAAAGCTTGGAAGCAAATAAACAAAATTACTGAGAGTTAAACAAATAAACAAATTCGTACTAAAAAGATAAAATACTAGAACTAACAAGCATTTGTAACAAAGTTACCCCCTCCCCTCAGTAGCACAGCTGTATGTCTGCGGACTTACAACGCTAGAAAGCGGGTTTCGATACCCGAAGTGGACAGAGTACAGCTAGCCCATTGTGTAGCTTTGCGCTTAGTTACAAACAAAAAAAGTAAGGTTACATTCCATTCTTTCTTTAATGTTAGTTTTATTAACAATATTAGTTAAAATATAAATGGAATATATCTATTTTCGTTATATTTCATTTAGGTAATATATAAATATGAGTTTTGTTTCATTCTTTCTTAATCTGAGAATTATTTTGCATTGTTAACATAGTAAAAGGCTTAAGGTTGACATAAATCTTTTAAGCTAGCCGAACCTTATGAGATACTATTGAGATTACGACCAAAATTATCGATAACATCAAGGGTACCCAACTGATGAATCAATGCATTCTAATGATTACAAATTCTTGTTTTAAGACATTTCATTCTCCTGGCAGACAGTATATTAAATTAGCTAAACTAATTAATTACTGAGTTAATTCATAGTTTCGATTCGTTTGTTTGTTTCAAAGCAAATTAAGTCACAATGGGATACCTGCTAGGTCCAACGTGGGGAATCGAACCCCGGATTTTAATATTGTAGGTCCGTAGACTTACCGCTGTCCAATCGGGGGTCTCATAATTTTGGTCTATGTAGGTATCTTGCTTCGATCAGAAGCTATTGATACTTATGGGAGTTATACTGACTACCTGTAGTAAAGCTATGACATTTAATCTCTCTTCAGCCTTCTTGTCTTTATCGAATCCAGATAACTGAGGTACATGAAATTCCATAATAGATCACTGTAACCAAATAAAGGTATAAAAAAGATTCTGGTATACTTTTACAGGCGATGTTGTAGCTTTAGTTTATTTTTATGGCTTAAAATTCTCTCTATAAAACTATTCTACTTTTTTACAATTTTTTTTCCTGAAAAGGAATATATTTTTTTATAATAATTGGAACTTGGTGAAGTTGGTTTGTGCTTTAAAAGTGATCGTTAGTTATGAACTTTTAAGTATATTTATAATGATCAATTTTTTTATTCGCTCTTAAACAGGGAAATACTTGATTGTTATATAAAAGATATGCAATAACTTCGTTCTTTCCTGAAATTGACATCTTAATAGTTTAGTGAATTTTAATAAAAGGTATTCGCTTGTAGAGTAATATTTCAGCTGAAAGACATTTGAACGCGAAATACTAACTGTAGGAGACTAATAGAAAATCCTAACTTATTCTATGGCAAATTATTAATTCTGATGGATCAGATTCTACCAAGCTTTTCTCGTACCAATCAATAGGATAAATTTACTATAAGAGCGAAACGGTCTTTATGTTCTTTGAAAACCGCAAATAAGGCGAAAGCAAAATTAAAAACACAAGCGTTTAGGAAATAACAAATTTCAAAGTTTCGGAAATAAGCCATTTTCTTTATATTCGAATAACGTCCGGGACTTCTCCCAGTACCCCTTCTTGTGGCAGCTAAGCCCCAAATTCTTACCAAAAAGACACTCACTGACTTCTCGTGCGTAGGGTTACTTATTTTTTGCCAGCACTCCTACACTAATATGTATATCACAGTCCTTGTCATGCATACTTCAACAAAAATTCAAGTTATCAGTGCTTCAATTCACATCATAATGGATAATTCGTTTGTTTAACGACGTTGCACAAACCTATAAAAGTGCTATCCGTGCATAGCCGCCCTAATTTTAAACTTATAAGCTAACGTGAAGGCAAGTAATTAACGGAACTTACTGCCAACTCTTGGAATTTAACCTTACTCTTATGCTACACCCATGGTCCCAAATTGAAGAGCCAATCGTGAACCCTCTGCCTCGAATTATTCGAACTGACTCATATGCTTCTTATGCTTTTTGTTAAAACAGGTAAATAAAATTATTATTAATTTCAGTCATTTATTTTAAGTGGTTAAAAAACTCGGAAATAAATCTTGGCATTTGACTGATATGTAACTAGTGTTTCATGCATTTTTGTGTAGCTTGTTTTCTAGAATGTTGGCTAAATAGCAAAATAATAAAACTCGAATAGTTACTTGCCGCTGATTGGGCGGATTACATACATATTCACCAATTAGGTATAACTATTGCGTATACAAAGATTCAACCAAAGAAATTAATAATTTGCTGTAAAAAAAGGTTCCAAGCTGTAACAATCATACATTATTTCCATAGAAAGATAGCTAGTAGATGTTTGTTGTTGTATTAATAATGTCTTACTTGTGATGTTTCATGTGCACTGTTACAAATACTAAATATTCATGTGTTCTTATGCTGTGTAAATAGCAGTCTTTTAGATTTGATTATTAAACTTAAGTTTGTTAATGAAATATATTTTTAATTAATATAAAGTTCGGTGGTTTATAAAAAAAAATACTTATATAATGTACATTGGTGACTTATTCGCCGATCTACATGAACTGTTCTTGAGGTTATGGTCAAGCACAGCACTGGCAACGAGAGTACTCAAGTTATGAATCAATGTATTGTGATTGTTTTATTTCGGGCTCGGCATGGCCAGGTGGTTAGGGTGCTTGACTCGCAACCTGACACTGGCAACGAGAGTACTCAACTTATGAATTGTTTGTTTGTTTGTTTTTTTAATTATACACAAAGCTACACAAGGACTATCTGTGCTCTGCCCACCACGGGTATCGAAACCCGGTTTCTAGCGTTGTAAGTCCGCAGACATACCGCTCTGCCCACCACGGGTATCGAAACCCGGTTTCTAGCGTTGTAAGTCCGCAGACATACCGCTGTGCCACTGGGGGGAGCAACTTATGAATCAATGTATTGTAATTGTTTTATTTCAGCCCCGGCATGGCCAGGAGGTTAGGGTGCTTGACTCGCAATCTGTGGGTCGCGGGTTCGAATTCCCGTCACACCAAACATGCTCGCTCTTTCAGCCGTGGGGACGTTATAATAGTGACGGTCAATCGTCAATCCCACTATTCGTTAGTAAAAGAGTAACTCAAGAGTTGGCGGTGATGGGTGGTGACTAGCTGCCTTCCCTCTAGTCTTACACTGCTAAATCAGGGACGGCTAGCGCAGATAGCCCTCGTGTAGCTTTGCGCGAAATTCAAAACAAACAAACAAACAAAACCCTCTAATCTCACACTGCTAAATTAGGGACGGCTAGCGGAGATAGCCCTCGTGTAGTTTTGCGCGAAATTCATAACAAACAAATAAACAAACGTTTCATTTCGAATAATCCAGTCGTTATATTCCACCAATCTAGGATCACTACCTTGACCTCGCAAATCGATCGTAGTGAGATAGAAGGCGCTAAATTAATCGAATTATGGCCGCTTTGTAGTTTCAGTACTATAACAGGATTATATTGCAAATTGTAATCAGAATTCAACTTAGCTTTAAGAACTTGTATTTCACATTATACTGTAGTAACTAACTTCGACTTGATTTTATGTTTTATCAGCTATACCAATATATACTCGCACATACATATTTTCACAATCAGACATTTGACAGTTGCATTCACTAAAATATATTTAATTTGTTTAATTTCTTTAAATTTTCGGTTAAACAATATTTCCTGTACTTCGTAGCAGATTTCCATTGAAATAATGAAACATAAGCTTATAAAAGCTTCATTTTTTATAAAGAAAAACATACAGGTTGTTGTGCATATTTCACACATAATTTGTGAACCTATGTTTCGTTGCGATATACTTTTATACACAAAATTAACATTATAATCAAGTAACTAGAAACCAACTACAAATCATTTAAGTAACATGTTGTTATATCTCCAAGTACAATAAACTCCCCTCTTACAAACTACATCACAGAGATTACACCCCAGGAAACAAAACTATACTTGATCTAAGCTAAACTTTCTGTTTAAAAACATAAAAATTACAGACAATAATAAACTGGTAAACAACGATTTATAAGCATTATGAACTGTCTTTGGGGGAGCATGCTAGTTAGTTTATTAATCCCTAGATGGCAGTGTATACTCAATGTTGATTTCATGGTACAACAAGTTATGTTAAAACATTGATTCTAATCACTGTTACATTTCTCACATTTTTCACTATTTGGAATAACTATGCAATATGACTATTCATAAAACAAGAAATAGAAATGGAGGAATTAATTGAATATTTTACTGTACAACAGAAATGGCGTCAACAAAATATTTGAAGTCTTCTGCAGTATGTGCTCAACTGAGACCAGTAATGTTTTTCATGACTAGAATGATAAACATATCGAGATCCAGAAACTAAAGTCAGAAAATAGAACTCTTGTTGTCTTCCATATAAACAGTTTTTGTACAGAAACTAAAGTCAGAAAATAGAACTCTTGTTGTCTTCCATATAAACAGTTTTTGTACAGAAACTAAAGTCAGAAAATAGAACTATTGTTGTCTTCCGTATAAACAGTTTTTGTACAGAAACTAAAGTCAGAAAACAGAACTATCGTTGTCTTCCGTATGAAACAGTTTTCGTACAGAAACTAGTCAGAAAAAAGAACTATTGTTGTCTTCCGTATAAACAGTTTTCATTTTCGTACCAGAAGGGTTCGCCATGGAAAAATCACAAATTGGACCTAAGATATTTTGCTGTAAAAAAAAAAAAATATAGCTTTTAAGTAGAAGTTGTCGCCGGAAAGTTCCCTGCATTGCACTACTATAACTATAGGTGCACTGTTATTAACTGCTAATATATGATATTCTTACACAGCGCATTTATCTCAGAAAATTAATGTCACGAATTTTCCTACAACAAACTTTCAATAACGGAGAGTCGTCCTACGTATTTATATGTAAACAATTTGGCAAACTTTCAATGTTTCTTTTCACGAAGCTCAACAAAGCATTGCTGTTTGAAAGGTTTAAAACACCAGTCCACAATCATAAAGGTTGATTAATTTAAACACAATTTTGGTGCCAATATTCAACCAATGAACTATCTGTTTTTAAAGTACGCACATTTAATGGTTTGTTATATTCATATTCACGTTTTTTTACTCTTTACTCACTCTTTTCGTTCCTCGTCGCTTTTGATTTACATTTCATTTTTAATTTACAATTTGCTTTTTGAATAAGGTTCGGTCTTCTGGTTCCTGTGACTCAAGTACGTAATTTAACGAACTACACGTGAGTACAGAGATGACCTGAATACAGATCTCTATAAGAACATTTAACTTGATAAATATTTTCTGACCGCCCACGGCTCCCAAATGCGGATAGCGTTTTTATGGCAAAGAGACGAGAACAGGCTATCCGTATTTATGGAAAAGCTGCAAAAGTTATCTGCCGTCGTCCCTAATTTTGAACTAATGATCAGAGGAAAAGCAAATCAGTCAGCAGCACCCTACCATTCACGCTAAGAGATTTACTGCCACTCTTATAATGCACCCACATCTTAGTGTTCGGGAAAATGCTTTGTGGTATTGCATTGATTCGAATCCGGCTCGCTATCTCCAAAATCCAGAGCACTATCACAGGGCCAACCCAAACCAAGCGAACAATGAATGGTTTCTCAGATTCACGGTCTGGGTATACTAACCACAAGGCCACTTCTGACCCCTTTTTTTGTAAATGATATTCGTGGGGGGGAAGGGGACATGTGCTCTTTCTATCCTATATATTAGAGGCCTATGATCAGTCGCTATTTCTTTTATATTTAGAAATAATAATAATCTGAAAAACGCATAAGACAATAATGTTGTAAATAAGTTTTTTTTTGGATTTGATTGGTTAAGTAAACTGACAATTTAGGTATTTATAAAAAGCAAATCCACAGATAGTTCTGAAATTGTATCTTTCAGTTGATGAACTAACAGACTAAAAGGAAAAAAGTTAGCCAACATCATCCACCGCCAACTCCTAGGCTACTCTTGTTTAACCGAACGATGGGATGTGACAGCCACTCCTAAAGCGTACTCACGACCCCAACATGTTGGAGCGCATATTTGAGGACCTTCGAATTTACAGTCCAAGCACGTTAACAACTAGACCACTATTGGACTGGTGCCAAAGATAAAACACCAATAAATTACATAAAGGTACAGTCGGATTGAATTATTATTCTGGAATACGTAAATATAACTGATATTTACAATAATCTATCATAATAATATTTAGTTTTAATCTATCCTGAAAATATGCGCACATCTTACTATTTAAATATGCATGCACGTGCACTTCATTTCAACGGATGTAAACAAAAAGAGAATGTAAATATACTTTAGTAGACATTTTTTACAACAACATATTAAAACCTTATTAGAGTTTTAAACATGTCTAACCTTAAGTCGTAAAATAACATTATAAGCATATTTATTGATAGTAGCAAGTACGGTAAAGGTTAGCCCTGACTAAACCAAAGCAAAAAATGTATATAAGCCGTACTTAACAAAGGCTTAACGACTAATGTTAGGTCTGTAAGTCAAGTGGACTTATAAATTTCGGCGAGTATGTTTGTATATTAGGCATGGATAATTCATTATATAACTTTGAAGTTATTTTACTTCAAAAGCGAAAATAATGCAAAAATTTCTACTTCCTTCATCATCATCATTTACCCACCCTCAACGGTAAGTCTGAGGGCTTATAAAGCAAAAAAAAATCGGTCGGGTTTCAATATCAGCGGTGGTGCTATTTTTTTTTATAATTTTTGTTTACTCAGAGAAACGAGGAGCCCCCCCCCCCAGTGGCACAGCGGTATGTCTGCGGACTTACAACGCTAGAATCCGGGTTTCGATACCTGTGGTGGGCAGAACACAGATAGCCCATTGTGTAGCTTTGTGCTTAATTCAAAACAAACAAACATAGTTTGTGCTGAAAATTTCAAAAAGCTGTGTGGCACCACCATGCGTAATTATAAATGAAATAGAATTATAGTTCAATCATGAACAGCATTGAGTACTAGATACTTCAGTTTCAGAATTATCTGTGGATTTAATTTCTTTAAACAGATAAAGTTTCGGTTTGTCTTGTTATTAACAGTTCTTGCACAATCAAATAAAAAACACAATTTATTTACTAACACATTGGCTTAATCTTTCTTTTTACGTTTATTTTTAGTTACAAATATATAATTAGTGGCTGATCATATAAAAAAATGGCTGGTGGTTAGCGTACTGAGAATTCTGCATCCGCGTCCCGTTGACTCAAGTGTCAACACTTCGCACTTTGGGGTTGTGCATGCACTATAAAAGAGACATTCAAATCCAACTATTGGTCAGACAAGCGTAACCCAAGAGTTGGCGGTGAGCACTGTTGACTAACTGCCTTCCCTCTAACTTGTCAGTTCAAAATTAGGGACGGTTAGACGCAAATAGCCCTTGTGTAACATTGAGCGAAAACTCTAAACACACATTTCTTAAGTATTGTAATACACAAAACGAATGTTTTTCTAGCCAGAACGATCCCTGCCCAAGCGTAATAAACGAATGTTTTTCTAGCCAGAACGATCCCTGCCCAAGCGTAATATACGAATGTTTTTCTAGCCAGAACGATCCCTGCCCAAGCGTAATAAACGAATGTTTTTCTAGCCAGAACGATCCCTGCTCAAGCGTAATAAACGAATGTTTTTTCTAAACAGAATGAGTCCTGCCCAAATGTAATACCTTATAATTTACACCACCAAGACATTCCAACCGTAAACGAGCTCTTTTTTCCAACTAAGTCGAAACAATTCTTTCTTTAATTTCTATTTTTATAAAGGAAACAGTTACTGAATCAGATTAGATGAAAGCCTAAGTTAAATCCTTTCAAACAATTAAATCTATGATGAATAAATAGTTGCCGTCCATTCCAATTTATTCGTCATGAATACTCTGCCTAAACAATCTAACAAAAAATAATTAAATCTAACTTACACAACATAGAATCATAGTCTTGGTTTTAAAGTCATATAACTTTTGATATTTTGCGAAACAAATTCTCATAATTTCAAACATAATTACAATGTTCTCCGTGATGACAAAATAACCATAAGATAACTTTGTAGATATTCAAAACACTTTGAAGAAACGAATCCTTTAAAGGAAGAGTACATTATCAAGCGCCAAAGTTAGGAAAGCATATACTGTTTTTGGCAGTTAAGTAAGGAAACACGTAACAATTTGGCACTGGATATAGTAGATATAGTGTGGTTGACATGCCATTACAGTAGCATTCTTCTTTACATTTGCTCATACGTTCGTATAACTGATAAATAATAACTGTACTGTTTCATGGAACAACAAAATACATTGTTTCCTTGCATATTTAAGCGGTTTTTTGAAGGGAAAAGTAATTACTTGTTGGAAAACACAGTTGAAAGACGACATTTCGTGAGAACGAGGCCATCACCTTAGTATATCTCACCTTTAGATTACGTGTAACGTTTACTTACACGTTTACAAGGTTACCACAATAGGTACATATGGTATGTCTCCCCCTAAGAGAAGTACTATAACATATATTTTCATGAAGCATTTTATAAAAAAAAAAAAATCTGTGCAAGAAAAGATATTTCCAGACGAAAAAATATTAATGTTTTATGTAATGCACAAACTAAAAGAAAATTATATAGTAAATAAAGTTTCCAGAAACACAAAGTGAGAAAAAAGGTGTGTGTGGATTTAAATAAACTACATCGTTTCACTCACGAACAATGGATGATTAGCTACAAAACTGGAGGCTGGGTTGGCGTTTTAGTTTGCTTCAGGCGACAATCGTGGTTCATCTCACGCAGACTGAAAATGACAGCATAGCCGTGTCAAACAAACAAACAAAACCATTCTGACACAAAAGGTTCCTTCCTTATTATATTGTTACGTATCTGCTTGTTTGTTAACTTCCGGTATAAATTCTTTCAGCGATACAAGTCCTTTCTTAATTAAAAC
>NW_013665711.1:1044372-1049334 GCF_000517525.1 Limulus polyphemus
ATTGTCTGGGGCTGATTAGGTCCATGGCTAATATATACTCCTTGTGTAAAATACAGTAAATTGTCTTTTTATGTATCTAATTCACTTTGAAATTTACTAATCTTTTCCATTTGTGTATGCTGGCTTTCTCTCAACTGTTGGAGACTTTCTTTTTGTTTATTTTCTTTCTCTTCCAGCCACTGCTGTAGTCTCTCTTCTTGTTTATTTTCTCGTTCTTTTTGTTTCCTTTCTTTTTCCTTCCAACAACTGCTGTAATCTCTCTTCCTGTTTCTTTTCTTTTCCCTCCAACAACTGCTGTAATCTCTCTTGTTTATTTTGCTGTTCGAGTTGTCACTGTTGCAGATTTTCTTGCCACTGCTGTTGTCTCTCTTCTTGTTTCTTTTCTTTTTTCTCCAACAACTGCTGTAATCTCTCTTCTTGTTTCTTTTATTTTTCCTCCAACAACTGCTGTAATCTCTCTCGTTTATTTTGCTGTTCGAGCTGCCACTGTGCAGGTTTTCATGCCACCTCTGTTGTCTCTCTTCTTGTTTCTTTTGCTGTCCTTCTATTGCTGCCATCAAATCTGCTAAGCTATAGTTTGATTTGACACTTCTTGTTTCCATCTTCTTTTCTTTTCCATCCCACTTCTGACACCAATTTTTTACGTATCTGCTCGTTTGTTAATTTCTGGTATAAATTATTTCCAAGGAACTTAGCGATACAAGTCCTTTCTTAATTAAAACTGTTTATTCTTTCTTGATACAACTTTGTAATACACTTAACAACTTTTATAACACACGCTATAAATCAGTGTGATTCACACACTTTATTTACGGCACCTACTGTTTGCTTGACTCATTTATCTCTTCAATCTATCTGCCAATCTCACTGGCTTTCTTTGCCAGGCTTATATACTAGTAAAAAGAGTGTGCCTCGAAAAAACTAGAGTTGCCAGAATTCATGATCCTTCTAGAAACTCCAGCGCGCATGCTCCCAGCGTCGCGTGACTTCCGCTGTCGTAACAATATGGATAACATATCAGTTGGCGAAGCCGTACATGTTTTTTAAACCTTGTTTTAACACAACACTTGTTGTAATGTTTCCGAACGATAGTCTTATTTACTGAAAGACTGTTATCACTGTGTGAATATTCAAAAATAATCATAAGTCATAACAATATATCATTCTGTTTAGTAAAACTAATTATTGAGGATACGGAGTGAAATCTGAATCGTTATTTTGCAAGTTAAGACTAAGAGTCGACATCTAAAAATTAATTGTGAAAAAAAAAAGCCTGGCAATCTTAGAAAAACATTTACTGTTTACAGAAACAAAATAAAAATTAGCCCTTTTAAATAAATCATAGATCTGTAGACTTTGTTTTCCTTTGTTTTTAGCTTGATGTTATATTGTGTAACAAAAGCTAGTAGTTTTCAAGCACACCATAGGTTTGTTGTTTAAGACACATAACGTTTATAAATTAATATGTAGAATTATACACAGACTTTTCTCCGGCAGAGGGCCGAAAGCTCTCAAATAAAAGTATATTAACGTATAGAAAAGTCCGTGTATAATTCTACATACCCCATAGGTTTGTTAGGTTTGTTTGTTTATTGTTAAGCACAAAGCTACACAATGGGCTATCTGTGCTGTGCCTACCGCAAGTATCGAAATCTGATTTTTAGCTACTAGCACAATAACTTCCCGCTAAGCCACTGGGGGGCATTACTCCATAGGAGCAGAAGTATTTAGCAAAGAGCTAGGAATTAATACAGCGAACATATTAGCCTTGTAAAGTCGCTAACTTTCGCAATAGAAGTTAAAGCTGTTTACTTACAGCCTCAGTTTACGTACAATTACAATCTTCATTAATTTCAATGTATAGACATACTGTTTGATACAGTTGAAATTTGTTTCTTTCTTTCATAACATATTAGAAACATGATGAAACATAAGGTCGGCCCCTAGCTACAAATATCAGGAAATACATGCTAGAACTAAATAGATTGCGCTTGGAAAAAATTAGAGAAGTAATGTACTGATGCGTAACAAACAATCGACTTTACTCTTATTGGACAAATTTGACGTGGTTTATACACGTTCTGAATTGCATGACAGTAGGCTATACACTTAAAAAGTGATGTGTGAAGAAAAACAGAACCAGAAGTATGGCAACGTTTTATCAAAACAAACATAGTTCATGAGTGTACCATCTATACATATAAAGCACAAAATTAATCTCTGTGTATGTCTGTTTGTCCCTTATCTAACTACTCCTATGTCACTTGGCCAATCTCAACCAAACTTTGTGGGATGATAGTCTGTAACAAGGGGCATGTTATTGGGGTTCACAAACTCCTCCACCTCTACTATTGCTATTATCGAGCGTTTATTATATTTGATGTAAGTTGACGTTAACCACATTCATAGATGGCACCACTTTCATTCACCAAATAAAAAATATTATATATATATATATACAATTTGTGTGTCTGTCTGTTTGTATTTTATCTAACTACTCCTAAGTCGCTGGGCCAATCTCAACCAAACTTTGTGGGATGATAATTTGGAACAAGCGGGATTACTGATGTTATGAAAGTTAGGGTTTTTTGTGTTATTTATCATATCATTTACCCATACATTTCTTAAAGTTAATAACCTGGACATAGGACGGGGACCTCAGCCTGTTTTGTCATAAATTGCTCGGTGTATTTTCCTGTACACTTATTACACACATTATTTTGTAACGCCAATCTCAAACTACTAATAATCTACAGTGCGCCAGTGGTTCCCGATCTTTTTGACTCAGGACTCATTTGTAAACATTCATATTGAAATCTTTTTCCTTAATTTCTGTTAATGTTTAGCTTATGTTTTTGGAAATCTTTATGAATGCAACTGTTTCATTCCATAAGTTGCTGCTCTATACTGAAGTACAATGTGTAAAGTATTATATCGCATCATTTGTCTGCAAACAAAATACAGTTCGAAGGTTATGCACACTTAATAGATAAACCATGAGACAAAAACGTGTATAATAAAGATGCATTAATTCATTTACGTTTATACTCATTACAATGATGATAAGTTAACTTACAGAAACTAAAGGCCCTACCAATGGTTCAGCGGTAATTCTTCTGACTTATAACGCTAAAAATCGGGTTTCGATACCCGTGAAGGGCATAACACAGATAGCTCATTGTGTAGTTTTGTGCTTTACTACAAACAACAACAAAGAAAGCAAAACAGAAATTTTAATGACATGTAATTCAACTCATCTATCAGTCCAATAAACCTTCTTATTCAAATGTTATGAGAGCAAGAACACTTTTTCATCCATTCCATTATTGTCTTGAAAGGTTTTATCTGCAAGTTGTTTTACGTAACTCGTATATTTTCACTGATTTTCTTTCTTTTTTCCAATTGTGTTTTTTTTTTAATCTTACTGATTAAGCAAAAAAAAAGTATTAAATGATTTCTCTTAATAGCTATAGAAGTAATTCGAATCTGGTACACATTGCCCCGAATAAACAACTTTAAAAGTTAAAATATATAATAACTTTAGAAAATATAATTGTAATTATTAGTAGAAATATGCTTGGGATATCTTACTTTCGACACATTATGCGATACATAGGGTAAACAGCAAGGTCAAAAACCTCAAGCTGTAGGCGTAACCCTCCATAATTTAGAACTGTTTCTCACAGGAAGGCAACCATCCCACGGCACCCGCCGTTTACACAGCTACTATTAGCCTAACAGCGAGATTGATTGTCACTGAAACTGTGGAGAGCATTTATTAGTATATCGTAGCTAGAACCTTGGACCTGCCACATCCGCAAAGCCACTGAGCAAGGTCCGGCCCTAGTAGAAAAAGAAAGTCTAGAAATGGTCTATAATTAAATTTGCGGTTATATGAAAATACCAAAGTACTTGATTGTTCATCAACCGATTCGAGATGCAGCTCATATTTCTTTTTTCTTTTCTTTTTTACACTTGCCCAGTAGAAAAACACAAGACGGCAGGAAGTGACACAGAAGAAGACTCGTTATGCTGCGTTGGCTCTAGGTAATCGAATCGTGTCAGTTTGATGTGTCATCTTGAGTTGTAATTAAAGTTCGTATTTATGTTCTATATCTCTCCCTTGTGTTAGATTAATTGATATTTAAACAACTAAACAAGTAGGTCAGCAATCAGACAAGCACAAAAATGTCGGTCAACCACAAGAACAGGATTTCACAACCACAGCCTACAGCGAACGACGGCATATTTTAATACAATATTGAGTTGAACTGATCATACCTCCATGAAACCCTTGGTTTATATCCTATGAAGTTCTAAGCGTTAGACATACTTTTTATAAATGTTAGACCTACAAGTTCATCATTCTATGCCGAGTATATATAATCTCCATCACTTATGACAATATATCCACCCCACCCCTCAGTGACACAGCGGTATGTCTGCGGTTTCGATACCCGTGATGGGCAGAGCACAGATAGTCCAATGTGCAGCTTTGTGCTTAATTACAAAGAAACAAACGATATGTTTAATATTCTCTGTATGTTTTGTAGTTCTTGACATAAGGAAAGTGTATTCAAAGTTATTCCTGTCCTCTCCTTGACAGTGTCTTTTATAACTAACACCCCTAACAATGTGTTCAGTGATTGTTAACTAGTGGTCTTTCTAATAAATCTTCTGATAATATATTTTTTAATCTCTTCTTCCCCTAAAAATCTGTGTCATATTTTCAACTCGCTAAAAATTAATAGAATGCTCACATCACTACAATACACAAGTCATAAAGGAAAATGCTTTCTAGAACAATGTTTCTCAAAATTTTTAGGTCGCGCCCCCTTTTCTTTTCTATAATACACTTTGCCTCACAAAACAAAAAAAAACCCCTTCAACTCATTTAAACAGTGATATATATATATATATATATATATACAACCAATAATTACAACTAACTTAGCTTTAAGA
>NW_013665711.1:1050249-1069128 GCF_000517525.1 Limulus polyphemus
AAAACAAAAAAAAACACCTTCAACTCATTTAAACAGTGATATATATATATATATATATATATACAACCAATAATTACAACTAACTTAGCTTTAAGAGAATAAAACAAAAGACGAAACGTTTCCCTGATGCTTCTCACGCCCCCTTCTCCAAAAATATACGGTAAGGCACCCTGGAGAGCTCGCCCTACAGTTTGAGAACCAGTATTCTGGAACAACGCTATCTTTATCAACGTCTTATGCAAATCTACCACGTGAATTTTGTCACACTTTATGCTGCTCTCTCGCTTAAAACTTTGGAAACATTATCGTGTATAAATGTTTGTTACTAACTTACGAAATATACACTCTTGATTTTTTTTTTTTTACTGTTGTTGTTGTTTTCTTTCAAAATTCTTCTCCATATTATATAAAAAAAACTATATCTGCACTGAAATGAAAGTAACATACAATATTATCGAAACAGCCTTTCAACCTTAACAGGAAAAAAAGTAGGGGGTCCTCAATAGCCGCGGCTGTAATTATATCTCAAATCGGTCAAGAGATGATGGAGCTATGAGCTAAAAGTTTGTACTTGAAAAAACTTAGAGACATTCTGTGAGCCGCTGAGCCGCGGCAAAAAACAAACAAAAACGATACTGTTAAGCATTAAAACAACCTTGTCTTATTACGGAATAGCTTGCTTGCACGAAGTTGTAACTGAGCAGAAGATAATATGTTGGAATGAATGAATAGCTCTGCCTTGTTTTCCTGGGTCTGACCTTCTTACTCTACTACAGCCAGTGAAAGGTACATACGTGCACTAAATTAACGAGACAATAAGTCACTTCAAACTCACAAGATACCGAGGTTGGACGATCACGACTGCCCTCAATCAGCCTTCGCTAAAAAGTTATGCCTTGAGAAATGTAGAATAAAACAGGCTTGGTCTGGGAACCACCCGTCCCTTTTCTCCGTTTCTAAGAATGTATATATATATATTATATAAAGTGAAAAGAAAACTATACAAAACGCCAAAGTAAAGATAGTATTGTTCATATATTCTCTGTCGTACGTCAAGTACTATTTAAACGATTAAAGGATTTATCATCATAAACGTTTCGTTTAATTGTGCGACCTGAACCTTAGAATAACCGTTTTAATTCGGTTTTTTCACTCTAAAAACCTGACGATAATCTTAGCCAAAACAATGTGGGAATTCAAAAGTTAACACCTTTCATACACATTTTATAACAGCACGTGATTCTCGCGCGTTTCTTCACCTTAGACGGTATGTACAGCTTTTGTTTGTTTGTGTTGAAGTTCGCGCAAAGCTACACGAGGGCTATCTGCGCTAGCTGTCCATAATTTAGCAGTGTAAGACTAGAGGGAAGGCAGCTAGCCAACACCACCCACCGTCAACCCTTGGGTTACTCTTTTAACAACGAATAGTGAGACTGACTGTCATATTATAACGCCCCCACGGCTTAAAGGGCGAGCATGTTTGGTGGGACGGGGATTCGAACCCGTGACCCTCAGATTGCAAATCAAGCGTCCCTAACCACCTGGCCATGCCAGGCCGTACAGCTTTTTATAGGTACCTAACCAGCAATGTAACATGAATATGTTTCTACTAATGATATATAAGTATCCAACAGACCTAAAATTTGTAATAAAAATGTTGTCAATTGCAGATTTTTTTCTTTTTAACATTCCTATTATTTTGCTCATTATGGATTCAAAATTAGAGCCATATAAAAATAGCATTTTAGAACTATATTTTCTCTCCCTCGAGTCACTACCCAAGAGGCCTTTCGTTCAAAACTAGAACTCGTCAATTGGGATGAACGATGAGAGACAAAGGATTCTTTGAACCTAATACTTGATCCAGTTTGTAACTAAACATACGATAAGAATTTAATAAGCTATACAATAGTTTTTGTGAATTAGAAAATATAGCAAAATAATGCGAGGGAAAATATACACATGTAAACCAAATAGATCTAAAAATTAAGACCTCCTTCACGTTCTGCTGGTTTTTTTATATACATTTTACAAGAAAACGTTATATGAATAAACATATCTCATATCGTTAACGATATCTTCAATTCTGACTAAACAATCTAATCAGTGATTCCACATGAATCTGATTTCCACACAAAGGAAATAGCATGAAGTTTAGCGAGTCAGCACACGTAGGAAGATCCTGTTTAGCCCTTTCTTAACATTCATCACTGGTTGTCAACTTGTCAGTGGGGAATTGTGATGTCCAGCCATGGCCTGATTATTTGCACGAAATGTAAGAATGAATTCGTGGGAATATCCTTTCTAACAATGACCTAAGGTTAACAGAAAATCAATGAAACTCGGGCCTTGTCTACTCATAGCTTCACATTTTCAAGTGTTATGATTTACTGCCCAACTGCTTAATGAATAAACAATAATGCTGTGATAACACTGTAACTAATCTGTTTTGTACCCTACCAACTCACCAGAGTAAACAACGTGGTTATTGTAGATCAGTATTTGCCACATGCATGTTTGATGTGATACTTAGGCAGTAAAGGTTGCACCTACAACAGGATAAACAAGACTTAAACACGCCCTGAAGATAAGAAACCTTTCACACACAAAAAGAAACTGCCACTGAAAACACCCTGATTTTATTAACTGTCACATTCACCCACTCCAGTTAAATTTGGTAAAAGTTACCTTTCACCATTTATTTCCACAAAAACTAAATAATATAGCACATAAGATAATTCACAGGTTCAGAACAATAAACGGGATTACCAAATAATATAACACGTGAGATAATTCACAGGTTCAGAACAAAGAACGGGATTACCAAATAATATAGCACATGAGATAATTCACTGGTTCAGAACAAAGAACGCCATTACCAAATAATATAACACATGAGATAATTCACAGGCTCAGAACAAAGAACGGTAATCCCGTTTATTGTTCTGAACCTGTGAATTATCTCACGTGTTATATTATTTGGTAATGCCTTTTCAATGTTAAGAGTCAACTTCTACGTATCGCAACATCCTAATAATAATAACGTTTATAAAGCGCAACGTAGCCAGTTCGGTAGTTTTTGCTTCAACATGTAATAAAAACAAATAGGATAACACGAAAATTTTAGTGCTAGATGATAGAATTAGTAGTGTTAACATTACTTAGGAGGTTAATCAGTGTTATACTGGAACTCTCTATAAAAACACATACGATAAATGACGGAATCTACATTGTTGACATTCTTTATAAGGTTACACTGTGTTATACTGGAACTTTCTGCCGGACATTATAAGGAATGCCATACTTAGGAGGTTAATCAGTGTTATACTGGAACTCTCTATAAAAACACATACGATAGATGAGGGAATCTACATTGTTGACATTCTTTATAAGGTTACACTGTGTTATACTGGAACTTTCTGCCGGACATTATAAGGAATGCCATACGGTAACCAAAAAACAGTACAAACACTGAACACCATAAATAAAATAGAAAAACATGTCTTTAGTGGTGTTTACAGTGCAACAATGTAAGGTGTTGGAAATGAAGTAATATCATAAAAAATGCGCTTGTGATTTCGGGGGGGTGCTTCAATTCCTTTAGAAGAGCGAATAAGATCCAGAGTTTTAATGGAAGTTGTCATTGATCAAGCTCACCCCATTTTAGGATTTAAACTCTGCTGAACAAAGACTTTTCCATGTTTATTGAAAAACTTATAGCGCTAGTGTTCTTCAATATTGTTTTCAAGACCATAACGAAGATTTTAGCTATTTTCTTTAACCAACACAATAACTGGAAATAAATCCAATTGAGCAATTTTGGAGTAAGCTCAAGTGCCACATTGCTACCATTCGTTTCTTCTAACATATATAAATAGAATTCTGTTCATACTCTTGCAGAGATTTGTTACTTTTAGAGTCTTTTTCGCCCTGAGTCTAAGCTGTTATTGAGGCGAAAGGTATTTCATACGATATTAAGAGGTATAGTGGGATCTTCACAAAGTAACCTGCCAGCGTACTATTTACAATGTTAAGAAATGAAGGCAAACTACTATTTTATTCTGACTTAAATATCATTATCATCAAGTCCACTCCAGCAAATGCAAACTCATCTCGCTAGTGACTTCAACGCCAGGATTGGCAGAGAAAAGAGCGTTTGGAAGGATGTGATGAAAAACACGAATTAGGAAAAATGAACACTAATGGACTATTCCTTTTGAATAAATGCCTGGAAAACAATCTGTTGATCACAAACACCACCTTCAGACAAGAAGACAAGTATAAAATAACTTAAATGCATCCAGGATTCAAATACTGAAACCTGATTGATTTTGTTATCATCCACCAGAGAGATATCCGGGACATCAAGATTACCAGTCTTGTAGGGTGCCAACTTTTGGATTGGTCACAGATTAGTCAGAGCAACATTAAACCTGCACATTAGTTCTGCCCGGTACAAGTGTAACGAACTGGTTAGATCATCCTTTAACATCCTTGATTAAAGGCTAGGTGCCATTTGCCACTGACCGGTACCCAAATCGAATGATGGAACTTATTCAAAAATATTGTCATAAAGACTCCCAGAATATTGCTTGGTCCCCAGAAAAGTGTGTATCAGGAATGGTTCGACGAGAACAATAATTATATCATAAATACTGCAAAAGAAGAACAAAGCTTTTGTCAACCACAAAAAAAAGAAATAATTTCAAGCACCTACAGAGCAAGGCCCAGGTCCAATAGTGTAATAATCAATATGAGTGGTGGAAGAGAAAAGCTGAAGAAATCCAATGTTTTATAGATACCAGCAACATTAAGATGTTCTTTGACTCTCTAAAGACAGCCTATGGACCTCCCGAATCAGGGACAGCTCTTTAACTGTCTGCAGATGGAACAACGCTAATCATTGACAAGGTAGGCATTATTCGAAGATGAGTGGAGCATTTTGACAACTGGCTGAGCAGATCATTCACATTGACACCCTCAGTCCTTGATAAACTGCTCCCAAAACCCTTTCACAAATGTCTTGACCTTCTTCCAATGGTACAAGAAATACGGAAAGCCATCTTTCAGATGAACTGTGGAAAAGCATCGAACATCGATGGGATTCTAGCTGAGATTTTCAAAGCAGCGGACCCATCTACGATCGAGACTTTTCGTGTTATCATCACCAGTGGAAGAAATGCCACCTTCCTTTAGAGATACCAAAACAATACCAGTAAAGCAGGTTGTGTAAACTACAAAGGAATCTTACTCCTTTCAATTGCCGGAAAAATCTTAGCCCATGTCATCTTCAATTGCCTCATTAACACCATCTCTGAAAACAGCATACCAGAGGTGCAGTGTCATTTCAAACCAGGATGCAACACAGTGGATACAATATTCTTGGTGAGGCAAGTCCAGGAGAAATGTTACGAACAAAACAGGGACCAACATGTTATATTCATTGATTTAACAAAGACATTTGACAAGATCAACAGAGCTGGGCTTTGGACAATTCTTGAGAGAATAGGTTGCCCAAGAAACTTTGTCTACATAATTCAAATATTTAATGAACATATGACTACCCAGATCTTCTCAAATGGTGATTTATCAGACACCTTTGAGATCTTCAATGGAGTTAAACAAGGATGCCTGTTTGCATCACTACGTATAAGTATTTTTGCGTTTGCATACTGTCCCAAGCCATAAAAGGTGTTGATCACAATATATATATATATATATATATAATATCGTTTGAATGTCTCACTCTTTGATCTGAAACAGTTTGACACTAAGACCAAAACAACGGAAAAACTCATTCAAGAAGCACTCTTTGCTGGTGACTGTGCTATAAAGGCTCAAACTCAGGATGATTTTCAATACATTGTGGACAAATTCATAGAAGCTTCTCAGCTATTTGGTCTAGCTATCAATCTAGGTAAAACTGTAGTCCTAATCCAGCCCTCTCCAAAATCCACTGCTCCAACTTCCTTAATTCAGAATGACGGAACTTAAATAAACATCATCCAGGAGTTTAACTACCTTGGAAGTACTATCCCCGATGATGGTTCACTAGACAAAGATATTTCATTTAGAATTCACAATGCTAGTCAGATTATGAGTAGACTCCGTGTTAGAGTGCTGAATCATTGCAACATCACTTTGCCTACCAAGTTCAAGTTATACAAATTTGTGGTTTTGTCCTACTTCCTGTACGGCTGTAAGACATAGACCCCACATCGAAGACACCTCAGATAACTGGAGCATTTCCACGTTCGGTCCTTTCAATCTATCATGGACATCCGCTGGCAAGACGAAGTCACAAACAATGAACGTTTTGACGGGGCTAGCATCGAGGCAATACTCCTGAAAGCTCAAATTAGATGGACTGGTCATGTGATCAGAATGTCTGAACATCGTTTCCCGAGAAAAATGGAAGTATGGTCGTCCCAAGAAGAGGTTAAATGACTGTATCAAGCCTTCAGTGGTCAAGATTGCACTCCACACCCTAGAGCATTCGGCCCAGGTCAGATTCCACTGGCGCGCTTTGACCACAACGGCCTGCAAACTCTTTGAAGGGTACAAAAGAAGCTGCATCGAAGCTGCGAGTGATCAATGACACAAAAATTGCTACAACAACAGGCTTTCCGATCTATTACTTCACGCACCCGTGTGCACCAAGAATCGGTTTCACCAGCCACTTGCGCACTCACAGACACAATAGATGAGATGGGAGCACAAAGCATATGACATGTCATCATCACAAGTGATGGACTACCAGAGGGAAAAGGGGTATTCTCATATAGTAAACCATCAGCGCACTAACAAGTTTCTCTTTTCATTAGTCATTGTTGGATTTAATCGTTTCAACTTGTTATGATAGTGTACAGCTTATCTGGCTTTCTCTTATTATGCTGATTGTATAGGAAGTAAATTTTGAATTTATTAATCACTTTTCAACTCAAACTTAAGGCTGCAGATGTATTTGTCACATATACTGTAACTTTAATTCAGATTTTCTGCTTATTATTATTATTAGTTTCTAAAGAAAATGTGAATAACACAGAAGGACTGAAGAAGAATCCTACAAAGAAGTAGTCCTGAAACATGGTAATTGCTCCATGGTATATTCTTATCACCATGTTGTTTTAACTTATCATCAGTCATTATTAAAATCAGAAATCACAAATTCATTACCTTCTTAAACTTGCCCCCCCCCACCCAGTGGCACAGCGGAATGTCTGCGGACTTACAATGCTAGAAACCGGGTTTCGATACCCGTGGTGGGCAGAACACAGATAGCCCATCGTGTGCTTAACTACAAACAAACAAACGATCTTAAACTTGGCGAATATTAGGACTTCACCATCATTCTTATAGAACGTCCACGGCCACAAAGTGCGGAGTGCATCTTTTGAGGCAACGGGTCGCGAACCATGAACCCTGGGATACACAATCCGGGCGTACTAGCCACTGTGCCACACCAAATCTATTTCAGAGAAATAAAACAAATGTAATTTGTTTACATGTATAAAATCAATGAAAGTAGTTCATTGGGGACATGTAACCCTAAATACGCATCTTTATTTGTTTGATGAGTTATAGCTGTAGCTATGACTATTGTAATGTTCTTGGTTGTTGTTGTTGTTTTTTTCTGTCGTTGTTTTTCAAAGAACTACTCATATAATATGTAATATATATTTAAGGACAGCATGGGAAGAGTTGTACTCGTATAGCCTTTTCGTGTTCCAAATGCTATGTAAGACTAACTGAGGTCTATGTACTAATGTATCGTTACATGAAGCCAGCAGTAAGAAACTGCTACGAAAAGATCCTGTCTTTGCATATCTCACTGTATCAAGTTTTTAAATGTACCTTCCGTAAAATAATTATTTATATTTTATTACATAAAACTTAAAAATATATGTATGCAAGATGTTTACCATTAACATGTAAATATATTGTAGATGAGTCATCAGTTCATTAATACATGTATATGATGAGCAATGACTTTGCTGTTCTAGATAACATCCAATTCTGGAATATTTATTAAACTCTTGCATCTACTGTGTGTGTTATACACTTTGCACGGTCGAAAATACCTGTATTTATTGTAAATGTGAAAATTTATGCTTTATCCAAAAAATGGAACAGAATATAAATCGGATCATCGCGTACCTTAATACCTTTTTTATTTCTACCCTTTGGATATAAAATCATCAGTTGGGTTATAAATAACTGGATAACTGCTGTAAAAGCATTGAACTCACCTAACTTTAAAAATACGCGTAAAATGAGTTACTTTATTATAGTTTATGTATGATCCCCCCCCTTTTCCAGTGGCTCATCGGTAAATTTGTGAATTCACTAAAAGCCGGGTTTCGATACTTGTGTAGCTTTGCGCTTAACAAAAAACAAACAATATATATATATGATTTATTTTGAGCATAAAGTTCGCAATGTATCTACCAGATTGATTCGAATCCCGAATTCTAGCATTATGAGCTTTCATACTTACCGCTGAAGCACCAAACGGCGCTTATAGATGAAGTTGCGTTAGATAATATTTAAGCTATTATTTCTTTAGTTGATTTATAGAAATAATAATAACAGCCATATATACCGTCGTAATGACATTATTTATCTTAATTATCTCCTAAATACAACTTTTATATTCATCACACTGTACCAGATAAATATATAAATTAACACTCTCATAAGTTTGACACCTGACAGTAACAGTGTGATGTTACCATTTTTTTGTTTACAGCAGCCAAATATTTAGCCGGGTAAACCTAACTGCTGTCTCTTATTTCTGATATTACATTTTCCTACATTTCATTAGGTGACTCTTTGACAAAATTTATAACTTTCGGGTAATCTTAACTGCTGTCATTGTATGTGAGGTTACACCTTCTTACATTGTACTATGTGACTCTTTGACAAAATTTATAACTTCCGGGTAATCTTAACTGCTGTCATTGTATGTGAGGTTATACCTTCTTGCATTGTACTACTGTATGTGACTCTTTGACAAAACGATAACTTCTGGGTAATTTTAACTGGCGTCCTTTGTATCCGATGTTTTAGCTTCCCATATCCTATTAGGTGACTCTTGGACAAACATTAACATTGCGTGGTAGAAACTTAACTCTATACAACAATGCTTTGAACTATAAGTACGGAGTCACGTTTATGATAACAACATTCAGTTAAAGAAGGAGGTCAAGGTATTCTGCGTGATTTCAGACTTCACTTTTCGCTGTTTTATTTTCTAGGGAAGAAGCAAGAATTTGTTGTCAAACATCTCTTTTATGAGTATTCAAGTTTAGAAAAACAGCTAAAACAGTATACATAAAAACCTTACTGTAAAACGTAATCTATATATAAATCTAGAATAGTGTATTTTTAATAATTATGTCAATACAAAACCAGAGAATGTAGTGTTTTCTTCGCTGGTCTTGAAAATATTATACCTCAACCGAAAGTTTGTATGTTTGTTGTTAAGCACAAAGTTACACGATGGGCTATCCGTGCTGTGCCCACCACAGGTATCAAAACCTGGTTTTTAGTGTTATAAGCCTTCAGACTTATTCAGATAATGTTTTAAAAACGTTCGAGTATATGCATTGCGTTTAGTTGATGCCCTTGAATACAGGATGTAAGTAGTCGCGAACTTGCTTGGATCTTTTCTTCAAGCTAAGGTTATATATACTAAAATAGTCATTCAAGAGAATTTGTAGTCGCTTGATCGGGTTTCTTTAGAGCCTACCCCTGGGGTGTGGATCATACTCAGTGAAAGAGTGGTGTACAGGTTCGTACTAGTTAGTCAATCTAAGAATTAATTTCCCTTGTATATAACGAGAATGACCACTGATCTAGGTATTCGAAGATTGTGGGATACCGCAGTAGGACCCAAATTTGAAAACGTGTGATATTTTCCAAATTCCTTCTGTTCTTTGTGAAATAAATCTGTTTCTTTGTTAGCTTTAACACCCACAAAGTTACGAGAGGTTAATCAGGCAGTAGACTTTATAATAGTAAGAGTTGAATAAAGACACTTCAACCAGTGCCGTAACTACAAATAATTAGCTACCTCGCATAAAAAATAACTTGGCCCCCCTATATATATTTCTCTATAATTATAGTTTCGATTCTGGCTAATTCGGACCTCTTTTGGCTAGTCACCTCGCAATTGCTTGGCATAGTTGCACCACTAACTTTAACGCTTTATATGTTAATAACCACATTTATTTCTTATTTTACTGTTATATTCGCTTCATATTTCTTACTGCCCAAGTTATTTCATCCTTATACAAGCCACGTTTTTGTGAACCCCCCATATTTTGAACTTTGGCTTACTAGTTTGTTATGCATTTACCTGTGAACACCACAACTTCATGCCATAGGTGAAACCATGCCAGCTTTGTGGTAGTCCAGTTTATTTAAATTAATGAATAACTTTACTGTGTAAGGAAATACTTATGTTAACAAACTAGTAAATCAACGGTTTATTTCCATTTAGTCTACTCTAATGTAATCAAATACCAAAATAAATGTTTTATATTTTTTCTGTAAATTTGGTATGCCCATTTATTGTGAACAAAAAAAACTTTAAAGCAGTATTATAATTTTTGGAGAACAAACTAGTTTTTTATGTGATATATTTTTGCAGAGTATATGTGCATGAACATATAAAATATCAATGTATGAATGTTTTAAAAGTCTATTGTACCGTATTGTAAACAGTATAAATACAAAAATTCTTTTTTTTAAATATAAAACTGTGTCAAAGTGATTTTTGTATCTGAACTTTATCCTGTATTTGTCAACCTGATGATTGTATCTTTTTTTTTTTTTTGGTTTACTCACATTTAGTCTATTGCCAATGGGAGTAGACGAACTGGGGTGTTACCAAGTTAATAAACAACGATTCGTAAACACAGTTATATTTATTATACAAAACAAACTATGTGTTTCAATAGTATCTGAAGAAGAAGACAGAACCAAGGTCTTACCTCTTATACAAACTAATTTATCTTTCGTTATAGATAAAAAAAAAGCTCACTGCGAAACGGATTAATCTGTTAACCCGAGGTTAATTCACAACAGGTCCGCCGGCGGATCAGTGGTAAGTTTGCCTGGCTTACAATAATAAAATTCAGGATTCGTTTCCTCACTGTGGACAGAGAGCAGGTAGCCCACTGTGTGGCTAGGCGCTAAAACAAACAAATTCGACAGCAGCTTCACTCGACGCCGTTTCAAAACATTTGTCTGTCATGAACCATTTGATAGGTGGCTTTGAAATTTTGCATGTAAATCGTGTTCTAGTTATTCTGGGGGCGTGAGCGTAGGAATATGGAGATAAACTCTGGCCTGATATAAGTGTTCGCCTACTCAATTTATAATTTTTTAACTTTACGCATGGATTCTATGCAAATAATCTAAACTGAATTAGTTGACCAAGTCACCACTGGAAGCGCTAGTAACAGAAGCAGTGTGCTGCTCTTAAGTCGTTGTTTTCTTAGCCTAAACCTACGCAATGATCTACCTGCATTTTGTCCACCGTTGGGAATCGAATCCCCAGAGTTTAGCTTTATAAGTCCGTGGACTTACCTCTGACCCACCGGGGACTGATCTTAAGTCAGCGTATTTTGAAGGTTCCATGAGGGAGATTTGATTAATCCAAATAATATTTTCAGCTTTAAGCCATTAAGTTTTCAGTTGATATTTAATCACAACGAGTCATCAATCGCAATCTTAATATGAACAATATATATAGTTTGGGTGATCGAGTGAATTACACTAACGGATGTAATATCAAAATACTATTGTTGCCATGCTACCAAAAAGAATATAAAAGCCCGTTTATCAAAACTATGTATAAAACATTGAATATGAAATATAAAAATGGTTTATTTTGCGGGTGTCATAGTCATGTGATAATACATTGGGTAGAACGTACTTCAAAACTTGATAAAATGATAACTTAAATGCATTAACTAGAAATCTTAATTGTTATGCACGTAGGCATTGGAGGTGCGGCGGGTGCGATCGTACCCCACTGAATTGCACTCATTTATCTGTAAGATATATTTAAAAGGTGTAAAACAGCTTTAGATACCATCAAAAGGTACTATTTTCAGTGAATAATACAATATTTTTCCGAGGATGCATGCCCCAAAACCCCTCTTCATACATTTTTGCCTACGTCCCTGGTTACTACATCAAAAGTTTAATTTCGTAAAAAAAAGCTAACTTTTATATGGAACGACCCCATCATGGCCAATATAGGGGACTTTGTTCTACTTATTAGAAAAAGGTTTAATAACAAGACAGTGTATCCCATTGACCCACATCATTCCCAAGCGGTTTGGCTGCTACAGTTGTCGAAAAGTTTTGGAAAAATAAACTCACACCCTCTTTAGCGTATAAAGCTCGTTCCAGCGCTCTTCTCCATTATAATCTTGGTAAATAAAAGTGGCAGCCCAATGTATATCCTAATTAATTGTAACTCACGAAAATCATTTGCTAGCATTGTCTTATTTTCTCTAAAATATTTTAAATTCTTTCTTTCTTCCACTCTTCCCTCCATTTTTGTCAAACAACGTAAAATCACTCCTATAGAGGAGGCCTGGCATGGTCTGATAGTTAGGGCGCTCAACTCGCAATCTGAGGGTCGCGGGTTGTAATCCACATCACCGAACATGCTCGCTCTTTCAGTCGTGAGGACGATATAATGTGATAATCAATCCCAATGTTCATTGGTAAAAGAGTAGCCAAAGTGTTGGCGGTGGGTGGAGTTGACTAGCTGCCTTCCCTCTAATCTTTCATTGCTAAAATTATGGACTGCTAACGCAGATAGCCCTCGTGTAGTTTCGCGTGAAATTCAAACAAATCAAACCGAATAGTGGGATTTGGCTGTAATTCTTATAGTAGTAAACCCACAGCCCTAAGGAACAAAGTATATTTGTTCAGCAGTGAGTCGCGAGCCATGAACCCTTGGATTCGCACCCTGAGCATACAAACCACTAGGCCACGCGCAGCCGACTTTGAAAGTAAAATCAATGATTTTATCCAGATGGTTAAAACTGATTTCAAGAAACTGTTGTGGCTAAAAGCTTTTCTATGATTCATAAGTAAGATATTTGACCTTTTATGATTCCTAAATGTGTAAACTTTACCAATCGTAATACTTGCTAACTATATGCGCTTATCCGCAAACAATAACAGATTATGTAGAAACCCTTTCTCTTATAGAATAGAAATCTGTTCCACTTATCTGATAGTCCCTAAGACTATGAAACAAACCAGGTGATTTCCTCTTAATAAATTGAGCAATTTATTCCGTTTTAACGGTAGATTACGTGTTATATTATTCTTAGAATTACAGCATTTTCCTGTTTTAAGTTAATTATTCTTAATTTATGACCTTATTATATATATATATATAGTAAAAGAAAGTTCGTATTATATTAAATACGGTAAGAAAAAAATTTTTAATATGTTTTCTCATAACGCCGTCATACATTTATTAATATTTTTCTGTTATTATCTTTTGTTTATAGCGAAACGTTTTAATAGAATTTAATTACTCATGAGAATTTTACTTTGTCTAGTTTTCCACTGTCAGTTTTGTGTTTACTTGATAATTGTCATTAGCGAAAAACACATCCTTTGTTGCTCCTACCTTCTTGAACATCAGTGTAAAAGATTTTTTGTAAAAAAAGTTATGACATAAACCTAAAACAGACAACCAGATTGACCTTGCCATTTTTATTTATTTTTCTAATAAGATATTTTTTGTTCGTTGTTAAGCGCAAAACTATACAATGGGCTATCTGTGCTCTGCCTACCGCAGGTATTGAAACACGATTTTTAGCGTATAAGCCCACAGAATTTCCGTTGAGCCACAGGGGGGAGTTTCAAATACAGTACTCTTAAATTTGCACTTTACTTTACGATAAATAACCCCTTCCCTATTTCCTCTAAACTCCCTAAAATTTCCCGGACTTAGACATTTATATACAACACACCCATGTCACTATACTCGAGGTCTTTCTGGGTTTAACCAGTGAGACCCTTTCATAAACAAACGTAGCTATTGTTTTATGAGCCACCATAGTGGTGTTATTTTCAGCTGTTTCCTTACGCTAGCCGTCGTTGTATATAAGTAGATATCATTAAATAAATTGCCAAAAGAATAACTACACATATTGTCTTTATTTTTTCATAGTGTTCTAGCTTTAGCGGTATGAATTATGTAAAAAGAAACGAACTAGCCAGATAATTAGGTCACCATACATTTTTATTCGGCTTTAACGTTAAAGTATTTTCCTGTGATGATATAAAATTCTTGCATTTTTGATTTAAAAAATATAATATAAACTAAAGTTTGTTTAAAATAATGATTACATATTTATATTTTTGTGGTGGTGACGTGTTAACTACATCATTTAACTCCATATTTAGTACACCACTGGATCTTTTGTTGCTGTTTTAATTGAATTACAAAAGAAGATGAAACGTCTGCTATTTTCAAATAATCTGTAAATTTTCGCTATTCTGAATAGGTATGGCCTAGTGGCTAACGTGTTGGTTTGCGAATCAGAAGGTCCACGGTTCGAAGTGCGATACCGCTTAACAGGCTTTGCAATTTCAATTGAGGGTGCATGATCAACGTTACAGTCAATCCTATTATTCGGTTCCAGAAACCGGACAAAAAAGTCCTTATGGCCATGGGTTTGCTTATTTACTGCTTTCCTTCTGATCAATAGTACCAGATTACAAACAGTTATATACAAATCCTAGGAGGATTCTTAACTGGACATTTAGCATATGTGCGTATAAAGCGCCATTCGAGTTAATAGGACCAATAACCAACAAACATGTGGGTTAAACAAATGAAATTTAGACAGTATGAATATATAACGCACTTTCTGAAATGAAAACATTTGTTCTACAAAACCAGACCTATTTCTAATTCCGATTCAAACTTGCTTGTTTACTTGATGGCGTCTATATTATAAATCAGACATGCATACATGCTCTGATTATCAATTCCTGCCTTGCATGAACGTTTTCAAAGAAAATAAAACGTAAACTTTATGTTTGATAAGTTTAATTTCACAGCCTCTCTTCTGTAGTGAAATAAAATTATTCAACGTTTGTTTGTAGTTAAGCGCAAAGCTGCACAATGGGTTATCTGTGCTCTGCCCACACAGGTATCGAAACCCAGTTTCTAGCGTTGTAACTCTGCAGACATGCCGCTGTGCCACTGGGGGGCTATGCAACGAAAGCTAAAACATTGATTTCACACCAAGCAGAGACTAAGTTTGGTCGTCATTTTTTATAATAGTCAGTTGTTTCATGCAAAACGGAATTATTATTTCTGAGATAAGAGCACATTAAGCCAGGTCAGCTTTTTATAAGTAACCAAGTGTTCGCATCCACGATTTTCTTCCTGTGATTTACTTATTTATTTAAATAGGAATAAAATATGTGTGTGTAAAATATCACATTAAATGTATGTGTAGGTAATATATATATATATAATATATATATATGCATGTAAGTATATGTGTGTGACATATTATATATATATGTATGGACTTCTCACTGCAATGTTACTTTAGACCATTTGAATTCTTACATTATATTATGATTCATTGTTCATTGGAATATACACTTGAAACAGAAGCAGCAGACTGAATTAAATGTATCATGTGCTTTTGTTTGTTTCAGAATTTTCGCTTAAAGCTACACAAAGAGTTGTCTGAGCATAGAACTCTTCAGTTCTTATAGAATCCTATGATCGTGGTCGTGATTTTGACTTGGAAGGGTCAGCTGCTCACTGGACCTCTTCCTCCCTCCTTAGAGTGGTTTAAAGATCTTCGAGAGCGTTATTATCATTAGTTAAAAAATTGCTGTTTTCGGATTCATGTAGCCACCACATGCGCGATACGAATGTCCGTAGTTTTCCGCACACACAAGTGGCCCTTTCCTGGCCATGTCCACGAATAGAAAAGCAGCATTTTTCATTTTGACACTTCACAATTCACTTTATTTGCTCGAATGCAAAGTCTTTTTCTCACAAGCAGTTCTACAGTTTGTGCGGATATATGTATTTCTTGTTTTGTTTTTTTTCCTAAACAGATAAACTTATATTAATATAATAGACATTATTCTTTCAAATGATAATTGTCTGTTCTTCATACATTTGTTCCCCCAGTGAGACAGCGCTAAGTTTACGGACTTCCAACGCTAGATTTGTTTGTTTGTTTGTTTGTTTTGGAATTTCGCGCAAAGCTACACGAGGGCTATCTGCATAAGGTGTATTTGAATTTGTTTGTGTTAACGTATCAGAATATAGTTGTTTGTCAATTGTAATTAACCATGAATACAATTCGTGTTGAGGTTTTGTGAATTACTGTAGATTTTACAATCAATCTTTGTGTATTTGTTTCTCAGTGTATCACATACACATTATAAAGACGTGTAATTTTGTTCTACCTTTTTTTTTTATTTCTTAGGCAAGCAACCTCTCGAGCTCGGGAAGTGGATATATGGTAAATATTATCGCTACTTTTACCATCTTTCTTTGGCCTAACCTGTAAACTTTATATTTTCACGTGCTAGAATTGTTAATGGATTAGGGGCAAGTTTCGTTACAAGAAAAATGCAGCGACCTCTGATGTCCAGTAATATTAAATTATTGTCTATTAGGTGTGATTCAATTTAGCCAAACGTATTTCTATTTGAACTTTCAACCTCTCTTGTACTTCAAAATTCAGTAACCGCGCCAATAAACACAGAATTTAACCCCAAGAATTATCAATGTGGATAAGGCCCCCTCGGATAGTTAAACATTTTTCTAATCTGTTTATATATCTTATATTGCTCCAGTTAATCCCTCTAATTACTGTTTGTGTTTCCTACGTATTTTACGATGGAAATGTCTGATTTTCATCAGTATGTTTAATTGTTTACTTACACCGACTGTTGTGACAGGCAAAAATATAGAACTGCTCGAAATGATGCAATGTGTTGACCTCACCGGAGTGAACGGTGTGAAAACAAGTCGGTAATTTGGAGATCAATCGGCGATATAGTTGGATTTGATCTATATATATAGGTTGATAATCAAACTTAGAAGTGCCTTTTGTGAGCAGATACATACAAGTATTTATCAGTATGCCTGATCAAGACACATTAGCCTTTTAAATCATTTTTGCGTGTCAGCTTTCATAATGAATTTTGGATAAGACATGCCAACGAGCCCAGGGACATTCGTACCAGCTTTCCTTCTTAAGGGACCATGAACAAACGTACCAACCTTTATAACGAGCTAAGATAAATTCATATCACCCTTTAGAAGGAATCTTGGACAAAACATAACAACTTTTGTAATGAGGTCAGGGAAATGCGTATCGGTCTTCATAAGGAATCTTGGATAAGACATGCCAACCTACGTAACGAGGCCATGGAAATGCATGTGTGCCTTCACAGGAGACTTTGAACAAGACATAATCTTCAAAACGAGCCCAAGGAAATGTATGTCAACTGTCATAAGTAACCATGGCCAAGAAATGTCAGCTCTCAGACAAGAAGAAGAGAAGTAATAAACGGAGCCACGCAAAAAACAAACAAACAAGACCCGCAAAACATTTGCGGTTATATTAGTATCTTTATTGCAACAGTACTTCTTTAAATACAGGATTTCTAGAATAATGCAAAAGAATTATAATCGCAGACACCGAAATCTATTAAGTCTATTTGTCTTAGGCCTAACATTAGTTAAGCCTATATTAAGTACGGTCTGCATTTGATAAAGATACAAGTCTACACTGTAACTTATGTATTTATGTATGTTTTTGCTTTAGTTTAGTTAGGGCTAAGCTTTAACGTACTTATTCTACGACCTAACATTAGAACTTTTTAAAAAAAATAATACGTTGTTGTATAAAATGTCTATTAAAGTATATATATATATATGACCAGGTGGTTAGGGGGCGCTTGACTCGCAATTTGCGCGTCGCGAGTTCGAATCCCCGTCCAACACCAAACATACTCGCCCTTTCAGCTGTGGGGGCGTTATAATGTTACGGTCAATCCCACTATTCGTTGGTAAAAGAGTAGCCCAAGAGTTGGCGGTGGGTGGTGATGACTAGCTGCCTTCCCTCTAGTCTTACACTGCTAAATTAGGGACGGCTACCCTGCACGATATATTTAATCACATCTCTTTCCTTCGTCCCTTAAGTTAACGGACATGCTATAAGTATCTTACCATTACATTAACAACGTTTGCATGACTTTTTTCATAGGAATCAGACAGTTGAAAGCTAGAAGCACAGTGGCCATTTTCTTCATTTTTAAAACAATGGTGTTTCGTGAACTTGAACTGACTACAAGATTTATCAAATAAAATTTCGCCCTGTCTTATTAGTAAAAATCAGCTGTGTTCCGAAATCAGTTCCTTATAAATGAAAGATGAGCTGTCCTGAAATCAGTTCCTTATAAATGAAAGATGAGCTGTCCTGAAATCAGTTCCTCATAAATAAAAGATGAGCTGTCCTGAAATCAGTTCCTCATAAATAAAAGATCAACTGTCCTGAAATCAGTTTCATAAATGAAAGATGAGCTGTCCAGAAATCAGTTCGTCATAAATGAAAGATCAACTGTCCAGAAATCAGTTCCTCATAAACGAAAGATGAGCTGTCCTGAAATCAGTTCCTCATAAGTAAAAGATCAGCTGTCCTCAAATCAGTTCCTCATAAACGAAAGATCATCTCTGTCCTGAAACCATTTCTTATAAGTAAAAGATCAGCTGTGTCGCGAAATCTGTCCCTTAAAAATAATAAATCGGGCTGTGTCCCCAAATCAGTTTTTCATAAATAACAA
>NW_013665711.1:1070117-1096103 GCF_000517525.1 Limulus polyphemus
TCAGATTGTGAGTCGAGCGCCTTATCCACCTGGCCATGCCGGGCACCAAACGCTAGATAATCCACTGTTTGGCTTTGAGCTAAAACAAATCATGTACACATTTCATGCATTTACTTTTAACATTATGAAACAAGCATGAAGCAATAAAACATTGTGTTACGCTTTTCTAGCCGTAAAAGCATTTTTATCAGCGAAAAAAGCTCATAAATTTGACATATGTCGCCCCACTAAAGAAAAATATACACAGTCAACTATCTCTACTACCCATTTTAATCTTTTAAGTAGTTATTTTGTGTTTCTGATCTGTAGCAGATAACGTATCTCTTAAGCAACAGAAAAAACATACTTTTAAGGCTCTAGTCAATCATTAAATGTATGTTTCTGTGTTGGAGCAGTTGCCAGACAATCTCTGAAGTAACAGAAAAGTCATACATTCCGAATCACACACATTGTTTGTTTCTGAGTGTTTGTGAAAGCTTTTTGATAAAGATTGTTTAATCCAAATGTTAACCATATATTTATTTCAAAGTTTTTAACTATCTTTATCGAAAACTTTCGCTTGCCCGAAACAGTGATCAGTTTTAACTTCTTACAGCATCTTTAACCATTTCCTTTTTTAAATGTTAACACTCTGTAATCCCCCTTTTTTCATTTATGGTACATTATAGTTCTACTTTCCTAGCTGTGACTACGCATTTGAATTAGAAAGGTATGTGCAGTCACTAATAAACTGAATGTACATTTAGCGAGCAAACTTATTGGGGGATTAGTGCATTACAACTAATGTTTGCTAATGATGCTGAACCTACTGCACAAAATCTTCGTGACAATGTTTACTCATGATTCAAGTTCCATTAGCCACACTATGGTAGTGTATTTGTATTTATGGCAAAGCTACTGAGGCTATATGCCGCTATCCTTAATTTTGAACTACTGATTCGGAGGGAAGGTAGTTAGTCAGCCATTCTATGCAAAAGAAATGTGATTAGGAATATTTGGAAATTAAGATAAATCTTCCTTGTATAACACCGCATGCCAGCTTCATCGTTTTATTTCTAATGAGAAAACGAACCAGTCACATAAACAAAGACAGTTAAAATGTATCTTATTTCAATTTATGAGTATGAGAAAAGTGACACAGTCCGATAACATCCGCTAAGAAACTCACTGTTGTTATTCCATTATTTTTTCAATCACTAAGTGCTTGGCCTTAATAGTAGTTACAAAATACGTACGTTATTCTAACCTAATGAAAGGACCTTCGTCATTTCTGGCATAATTTCAAGGAACTAATTCGTCATGACCGCCACAAGGCTGGTTTACAAATTCCCGATCATCTACCAGTTAGTCACGTGAGGTTATAGTGCTTTCATTGTCTAAAATATGATTACCGGAAGTTTTTTTTTACCACTTGTTTCTACTGACGTGATATACTAGTTATTTCTCCTTCACCTGTTTTTCAGTAACTCAGGTTACCGCCATTTCACGCCCACGGACCACAGAAGGTAGAGGACATAAAACCATGAATAATAACACCTTTCCATGTACCTAGCTGTATTTTGTCGCCTCATGAACAGGGGGAAAAAAAAACTAGAGCAAGAAACTAGATTGGCTGAAAACTTTTAAGTTTTAAGAAGTGAATCTTTTGCATCTTTGAAAATTGAGAAACCTGTTTTCACCACTCCTGTAATAAGATGATTGTTTTGTTGTAAGCTATCAAATAAATGACTTGTTTTATTTGTTTGTTTGTTGTTAAGCATAATGCTATACAATAGGACATACAATAGGCTATCAAAATCCGGTTTTTACCGTTATAAACCCTCAGACTTAGTTCTGAGACACGGTGGGAAGAGGGGGGGGAAGGGAACTAGGTGACTTGTCATCTAATGAAAATCAAAATTGATTACAAAAAGCTTAAGTTTATGTCGTTATCACTCTACAGGTATACCATAAGTTGTACGTTTTCATTTCATAGGGCTATCGAATCAAACGGAAGTGTTATGCTGTGTTCCAGAAGTCTTCAATAGAAAAGCTATGGAGCAGAAATAAAAATCCTTAAACCTCATCGACAGTATTTTTTTTTTTTGTTTTTGTTTTAATGCTTTTATACAAGGAAATACAGAACGATAGGAATTTATTTGTTGATCTCACTTAATAAAGCTTAATAACATACATGGCACTCACCAGAATAGTTAGGCAAATTCACTTCTTTTGATCACGTTGTTGTTATTATTCCCCTGTTGTTTTAAATAGTGTGTTATTCGTATACATCATTTTGTAAAGTTCAAACATCAGTAGCTTTGAGTCGAATTCGGTAAATTTGGTCATTCATACAAACTTTTACATTCGTTTTTCTGAAATGTTTTTAATCGATAAAGTAATTTATGAACAATCTTATACTTATCTAAAAATATTTATATCATGTTCGTATTCCACACAGAACAATACGTTATTACTCCGAAAACAAGTGAAACTGTACTGGAATTATGAACTTGTTAACGCATGACACGAATGATGAAGTACAAATTAATTAGCCATAATGTTTCAAAACCTAAACCTGGTTTTACACAACACTTACTATTACAGAATAAATTCGATGCGTTCGTATAAAAAAAAAGAAATATGCGATACTGGTATATGTTACATAGTGTTCCTTACATACAATGTAAAACAATCGTAACGTGCATTATCTACATACTGCTACCATATAGGCATACTTGACTGTGAAGATATATTAATATTTTGAAGATACGTCTCGCCACCCTATGGCTCAGTGAGCAAGTCTTAGGGCTTATAACGCAAAATATCGGGTTTGGTTACCCGCGGTGGGCAGAGTACAGATAGCCTATTGTTTAGTTTTTGCGCTTACCAATTTGTTTTTATTATTTTTTTTATTTTTTTGCCTCGGAACGGATAAAGGAAGGGATGCAATTAAAAATCTACGTTTCAGTAAATTTTGCCATCAAGACTTAAATAGTTCAAAGACTTCCGTTCCTAGTTGTGTGATGGTACAATAAGCAATGCCATTAGCAGTTGGTTACCTTGTTTTTTTTGTTTTTTTTTTTGATCAGCTAACTCAAAAACGGAACTTTACCCAAGTTTTTATATAGACAAAAGAGAAACGAATTTTGAAAATGTTTAATTAGTAACGTTTTCACCCAACGATTCTTCCCGTGTCTTTAGTTTATTGCCTCAAACGTTATAATATTGCTTAAAACGTCTACTCTTCGGGTTAACTAGAGATATGGTAAACGGTATTTACTTGTAAAATCATCTCTCATGGAAATCTTTCATAAGAAGTTTCTAGAAACCAGTCCCTCCCTCCAGCTTTCTTAACTTGGGGGAGGAGGAGGGCAATGAGACATATGCTGGGACCAAACCTAAAATAAATCGAAGATTAGATTGAATGACGACATTAGATTGGGGGGAAACGACAGTTCAGGGGGCTCGGATCCCCGCTAGCACCGGCCGTATTGGAAACACAGTTCCCTCACCCATACAAAGATATTTTCAATTTTCTCAACATGTTACTAGATACGCTAAAAATAAATAATGTGTTTTAAATTGCACACTTCATTTAAATGACGACTGAACTGGGCTGGGCTGGGCGTGGCCGAGTGGTGAACGTGCTAGACTGTGAATCCGAGGACACGTGACGGACGTCTCGTTGCCGCAAACGCGCCTCGAAATTTGGGGCTGTGGTTGCGTTATAAGAGTGACGGTCAAATCTTATTATTTGATTAGAGTAGCCCTTATGTACCTATGCGCAAATATCTGAAACAAACCAACAAACACAATACAGAACGCTCTTATGTCGGTGAAGGTATGTTAACAAATATCGTTATGTTATCACTAGAGTGTGATATGAAAAAGGAACTTCAATTTTGCATAATTTTATATTACTGGCCAGGTTCATCCAGTCTTGAAAAAATTCTATGAATTAAATACAATTACAGTCACCAGTGTCTAATATAGGGCAACAACACGAAAAATCCTTAACTTAGTAAATGATATAATGTTTTTACTTCCTTACCAAACTACTGAGAATATATTGCAATATATATATATATAAATAGTATTTCATACATCTTTGTAAAAATAAAATAAATTACTAACAATCCGAGAAAACGTCATGAAAAAGAATATATATACTAGTGTAATTTTGAATATTTTAACTTAATTAGTTTACTTAGCCCTTTAGATGAAATACTGTTTTCATCATTACACCAGGAGTATCACAGATAGATGTTCAATTTAGCAAAGTGTTGTATTCGACTGCCAGTTAAAGGCTTCCTGATAACTTTTTTCCCCTTTTATACAAACCGTTTCAACACCTCCAGAATAAAAACTTGCTGGTTTACTGTTAACTGCTTAAACACAGTGCACGTCTATACAGTAAATCTTTAGTTTAAGGTTCAGACATCTTTGTACTCAAAAATTCAAAGTTTGTTTCATAAATAACAAGATGCTTAACCTAAATGGGAAGAAGTGGATTTCAAATCCCGACGCAAGTCTTCAACAACAGCTTAAACCCCTTGATGACCATCCAAAAAAAATAAAACCGACAGCTTTGGTGTTTCACTTCGTAACACTAGATTTTAATACTATATTATCAGGTGATGCTGGTCAAACCTTGTTGTAAGTTCTGAATTCTGGGTGAACTCAGGAAAACAATATACAGAGTATACTTTCGTACCTGTATTAGGAAAAAAAACACACATTTTCAGAATCGCAACTTTTTTTACATTTCCTTACAATCGATATAACTATAATATTTCTTGCGAACCTGATCGTGTGTAGATACAACAATGACTCTGTATCTTAAAAAACCATTATAAAAACATAGACGATGAAAAATTATTTATTCTTCAAGCCATGTTTAATTATTAATAAAAAATGTATGTATATAATATTTAGCCTAATTTATAAATTAAGGCTGAAAAAATCCTATTTCACGTCTCTCTCGCACAGAGCAGTAATTTAAAAAGGTGACGTGCAGAATACGAATTTTATGCCTAAATTTGAGTATCATTTTATTCTCGTGTCACACAGTGATATTATGATAATCAGGAATCATACTTAAATAAAAGTGTGTCAATACCTCTATCATTATCTTTCGTTCATGCTTTAAACGAGAACACACAGACAGAGCCGCGTATAGAATTCAACAACAAATTTTACATCGTCATATTAGATAGAAACAACAACATAGAACGTATTACTGCCTTGCCGTTCATTTAGTAATAGTAATTATAAATTGGAGATTCGTGTGTCTTTCCTAACACTTATCGGAAAAGTAAACACAAATTGAAGATAATTATCACTTTTTTTGCTTATAAATATGAGTAGAACTGAGGATTTTGTATTACGACCTATAACCACGAGGAATAATAAAAAATGAGTAAAAGTAAAAACAGACTTTGCGTCCATGCTATTTTTTTTTAAAGAGCAAAAATGAATGCAAACAATAAGTTTTTTTTTCAATAAACGAGAAAAGACGTGAACACATGGCAAAAGTGTTTTTAATTTCTGTTTTACATCTGATTGAATTAAAATGCGCAAAATGGGCCCTTAAGATCCTGTTAGCTTAGTATCAGTGGAAAAAGATAAGTGGTTGTGGTACAACAAAAACTGTCTTTCAGACATTCACAGAAGTAAAAATCTTTGAAAATCTAATCTTTATATTACAACCTGTGACTTTCACAGTTACAAGAAAATAAGATGACGGCTTAAACAGTCCAAATCTATCTACTAAGTTCATATCAGAATTCAAGCCTTAGTGTACGTGCGAATGAAGTATTATTTTACTTTCCTCTTTTATCTTATTTCTCAGAGGCGCCGCTAGGTGCTTATAAGATTCGGGGTCATAACAGTATGATATCGATCATGGTTTTCTATCCGGAATAGATTCGGGATTCGGGGCACTGTCAAATAGAATCGGGGTACAGGCTCCGTGTGCCGGTGCCTAGCGACGCTTCTGTTCTTTCTATTATTGAATTATACAGATATGTGTATTTACTAAAGAGTTCCAAATATAGCTGATACGATTAATGTGTGTTTACCTTTTTTTTTATCAATTTCAACCACTAAGGGTGAGGAATTAGATGCAAAATTATTGGCTCTCTATACGTTAGTACTCAGATTATGGGAAATGTATCAGCATAAAAAGTAAGTACTTTGTTTTATTTACCATTCATATTATACTTTCTTACCTTACTATTCTTTTCTCCAGAATAGTGTGTGCTCTTTGTTACAGTCTTGGTTCTGGATGGAAACTGAGAGCCGATTCTTCCTCGAAAGTATGTTAGTGTGAGAGGTGTACGGAGATTTCAAGACCAACCTTGGCTACAAGATTCATTAAGTGCATGAACAATCCTATATTTTATTTTTTCCACTTACCCATATTTAGAAAATTTAAGTGTTTTGTAATTAACTCTGAACAGAAAATGGCTTATAATTTTCTAGATTTTGCATTTTTTATCTGTTGTTTAGCATTGTCATACAAAAAAGAAGAATATATCTCATCCAGGATAATTGACTTTAGTCTAATATCCTAATCATGCCATAACTCTGACTTGTAACACACGAGTCCGGCAAATCGAGCCGCGTATTTTGTAAATCAGACTCGGATTCTAGTCGCTGTCGCAGGACTGGAACTCGACCATGTGTGACTCGAAATTGGACATAGGCATTTAAGCATTGTGATTTAGAGATAACTGCTAGCAGTTTTGTTCCTTTTATACATTCTACTTTTGTAACTAAAAAGAAAATGTCCTTTCTTTCTGCCGTTAACTAATTGCTACTTAGCAACAAAAAATAACCGTACCTGTAGGCGTTACATAACAACAGACGTCTTGCATCTACTTTCCCGCGCAATTATGGCTGCTGCTACGCCTAGAATTGTAGCGTATGGCTTGAAAAATTACACAACAAATATAATATTATCAAAATTATGTTGTGTATACATTTTGCAAAAGGAAGATTGAAGAAAACTGGGGATGACATTTAATGCTAACATGAATCTTTCACGCGTCCATCTAGACAGCTCCCCAGTGGCATGGCGACAGCGTTATGTCTGCGGACTTACACCTCTAGAAACCGGGTTTTGATACCCGTAGTGGGCAAAGCACAGATAGCCCTTTGTGTAGTTTTGTGCTTAACTACAAACAAACCATCTAGACAAGTAAGTTAGGGAGGGAGCCATTTTTCCTTTTGTGTGTGTGTTAATTGCTTTGGCTCTGGTTGAAAAGCAAACGTATTTATTGTTATTATTAAAGCTATAGTACTAAGTATAATTGAACATGGTCAGGTGATTAAAGCTATAGTACTAAGTATAATTGAACATGGTCAGGTGATTAAAGCTATAGTACTAAGTATAATTGAACATGGCCAGGTGATTAAAGCTACAGTACTAAGTATAATTGAACATGGCCAGGTGATTAAAGCTATAGTACTAAGTATAATTGAACATGGCCAGGTGATTAAAGCTATAATACTAAGTATAATTGAACATGGCCAGGTGATTAAAGCTATAATACTAAGTATAATTGAACATGGCCAGGTGATTAGGGTGCTGGACTTGCACTTTCAGAGGCACGAGTTCGAAACCCCGTCACACCTAATATGTTCGCCCTTTCAGCCGTGGTGGCGTTATAATATTACGGTCAATCCCACTATTAGTTGTTAAAAGGGTAGCCCAGGAGTTGGCGGTAAATGATACTGATATGGCTTTAATTATTCTAAATACTTCCATGAACAATAAAAAACCATTTAGATACGCACCCAACCACATATTTTCCATAAAACTCATGTAAACCTATATTTTCGCGTAAGTGCCACTATAAGCAAGTATACAGATTGCAGTTATTAGTTTATGCTACATAATAGCATAACTGTGTAGCATCAACTCTCTTTGAATATTAAAATCATTCTAACCAAACACGTAAAGTGAATTACAATATACAATTTGCTTCGTTCTAACTGTACAGGCCCAGCATGGCCAGGTGGATAGGGAGCTCGAGTCGCAGGTTCGAATCCTCATCCCACCAAACATGAGCGCCCTTTCAGCCGTGAGGGCGTTATAAAGTGACGATCAATCCCACTATTCGTTGGTAAAAGAGTAGCCCAAGAGTTGGCGGTGGGTGGTGATGACTAGCTGCCTTCCCTCCAGTCTTTCACTGCTAAATTAGGGACGGCTAGCGCAGATAGCCCTAGTGTAGCTTTGTGTGAAATTCAAAAACAAAGAAATCTAACTGCACAAACCGGGCACGTTCTCTCTTTACAAAGATTAGGTTGGTGTAGAAGTCCACTCAGAGAACAGACATCGTTATAAGAAGTGGTAAAAATATCAGCTCGTGAACTACTGACATAAAATAAAGAAATGCAATTACCAGATAACCTGTATTACTCTGAATGCACTTATTTCCCAGTCAGGAACATTTAGGCTTCATCCGTTTCATAGAGCTCACACTAGTGTAACACTAGATCAGGTTTTATCATGCAGGCATGCTTCTTCTCACAAGCCTAGTTAGTGCTCCTATCTGTCTATGCATGTTGTTTGAAACGGTTACATTTCAATCAACATTTTCTATGTTTAGTGCTATAAATAAAAAAGAATACACCATAGAGTGGAATCCTAGCTCAACTGATATTACTAAAATTCACAATTTCATTTTTGTCTGTATTCCTTTTCATCGCATCTTTCAAGCACTTCAAAATCAAAACACAATAAGATAGTGTCAAAGTATGTTAATAACTGCTACTTTAATGTTTTAACCCAAAAGTTTACCTTTTTTTTTTTTTTTCTTTTTACACGCGAGCAATTCACGAGAGAACAAGTTTGCGATGTTTAAAGACTTCGTGAAATATCTCACGTGTAGCGTGTTTTAATGGTATTATTGTTCCCCAGTCAATACATTTAAACAACCGGATTGGTTTTCGCACCTCCCTAACAAGTATGGTCACTCCTTTCAGTTAAAGATACTAAACTTTAGCAACTTTCATTCAAAGAATAATACAATATTAAACCAACTGGTTGCTGACTCAGAATCAAAACACAAAAGGTTTGAAGATTAACCCAATTGTACATATCACCTCTACATCTTGAATAAATAACTGGTCGCACATAGGTCAATAATTATTAGATATCTGTATCATAAAAATCCACATAAGAAATTATGAGTTGTGTTGCCACAACTGATACGCATCATAAACTGCTAAATTTAATTGCAACAATTAGTTTCGAAGAAAGCATCTTTGCATCTTACAATCTGATGATTGTCATAAAAAAAAAACAATTTTGAATAACCCCGTACTGAAAGCTTGTTAAACTTTCACGAATTCACCTTCTATGAACTATTGCAAAAATGTTTAGGGTAGTAATACTTGGGAATACCATAGCTGGCTTATGTTCCTACGTACCCTATACTGTTCTATCAGTAATAATAAAAAATAACTTATAAATTGACTCCATAAATAGCTTAACAAAAATAACTTAGAAATTGACTCCATAAATACCTTAACAAAAATATCTTATAAATTGACTCCATAAATACCTTAACAAAAATATCTTATAAATTGACTCCATAAATACCTTAACAAAAATATCTTATAAATTGACTCTATAAAAATCTTAAATTTTTGAAGTAAAGTGATATACAAGTTATTATTTTATCTCAAAATTTAAACAAATACTCATGTTTCACACTAATATTGAGTCAAATACATTGTACTTTTTTTTTCATACGACTGAAATCTGGAACATGAGAGACACTTCCATTCCCACCTGTATTTTCTTCTTTTTTTAAAGCTCTTTTAATTTCTCAGCGAAAAGTGTGAAGGCTTATAACGCTAAAAACCGGGTTTTGATACCCCAGGTGGGCACTGCACAGATAGCCCATTGTGTAGCCTTGTATTTAACTACAAACAAACGTTTTACGAAATGTTGTGTAAGTTCACCTGACGTCTTAATAGCATCGAACAAGACATGTGTGAAATTACAACACCTGGGCAGTCGCATTCCCGCGACGTCTTTTTATCAGAGATAAGTTGTATTGATATAATTTCACATTACGTTGAAAATGAAAATAAGTAGAATATGTTAAATGCTTTTAGAATATGCTTAAAAGTTCAAAATAAAGTTGTATAAACTGTATACTGAAGCGTCTTGAATCCATTATAAGAATTTAACAGTTAGTTCTTTCCTTCCATATGTCTGCGGAATTACAACACATGAAACCGGGTTTCGATACCCGTGGTGGGCAGAGCACAGATAGCCCATTGTGTAGCTTTATACTTAACTTCAAACAAACAAACCAAATTTTCCTTCCAAGGCCATCATCAGGTGCAGCTTGAAGCGTGATTATATTAGTCATACATAAGTATGGGAGTTTTGACATCTTAGAATTTTATAATTCTAACAGTATAAATCATTTCTGAAAACACTTGATTTTGGAAACGTTTAATTTGATCTTTTGAACTAGCATCAAAGGTGTAAAGGATTAAAATATATGGATGGGAGTAAACCTACAAAAATAGGTCATCGTTAAGCTTTCAGTGATTTTTGTTTAGCTGGCCCTGAGTTAGTTACAGGCGTTGGCCGATTCCTCTGATGGCAGGCCAGGTTTTTCAGGTGCATTACCAAACCCCTTCCACTACTTTGGCAGTTGGGCAACTATACGGCACATCCGTGTATTACATTGGCTGTGCAGCTTTCTTCGGTTCGTAATCTAAAATAGGTCAATACAAGTTTCACATGCCGTCACACTGCCATATAAAAAGACGAGTTCGTTAACTACGAGTATATTTTCCTAAAGGAATCGACCAAGTACTGAGGATAATCACCGCTAGTGACGGTAGGTTTAACTTCGTTTAATACAAGCCATGTTTCGTGTAATTAGCCTTACAATACTGCACATATGACGACGTGCTTTCCAATAGTAGCTCTACTCGAGATTTTCCTGTATTGGTTTTTTTATAAAATAATTTTTACAACCAAAATAAACTGGTTTCTTGGAGTGCTACAACGATAGTTTTAATGTACTCTGTAGTTTGTTTATTTTTCAGTGAAAAAGTACCGGTGTTTAAAAAATGTCTCGCTTCCCTATAGAACAGGATCTTATACAACACTTTTATTTGAAATATATTGGATTAGTTGAATTAAGTCTCTTGCAAATCGTGATAATAAGAGACTTGTCAGCTAATAAAAGAAACTTTCAATAGCTCTAGCTGTGACCGACTATCGTTTAATTACTTACTCATGTTGTGTTGGAAATAATCTATATAGCTCTAGTTAAGTTTTATCAAGGTTTCTTAATTAATTAATTCTGTTTTGTGATTATGCAACCATCCATATTTGTCAGTTTATTTAGTTATTTTTTCGTTGGGTTCAGATTGGCTATACGTGTTAACTCATGGATCTTCATCTTTATATATAGCTATTTCAATTGAGAAAAATGCTGAGTGCAAGTTCATTTTTTGGTACAAATACCGGAGGTATGATCCCGCTTATAACAATATATCGCAGGTTTTTAAATAATAACCTTATGAAAACTTACACAAATTTAAAAATCGTTTGAGATCGAAGTCTCTGCATATTTTTACAAACTAAAGATTATCTTATAATTGTATTTAAAGACAAACAACATTCACTAACAGGGTTTTTAATTTGAAAGTTCTAACAGGAAGTTTAAATTGGAGGTTAAATTTAGAGTAGAATTTGAAAGATGTTTGCAGTACAGAGTAGCTTCACTAACATTTTTGTTCATTTTTAAATAAACTCTATTATTTATATTTAAAAACTTGCCGAACACCATGTACATATTTCACGTGATTACCGAAACCGAAACCTTTTACTTTCAGATACAATATTCAGTGATGAGACTTCTGTGTTGTGCTCTTCTCCTATTCGGTAAGTATTTTACTTTAAAATTATTTTCTGTCATGATAATTACTGTATTTTTAAATTTTTTCACAGATAGTGAATCTGTGGTATCAGACACATTAATAATTAAAAATCTAAATCAGTATTTCTTTACTTTACTTTACTCCACTGCAGTTGTAATCATTTCAAATAATTAAAAAAATATAATTTTAAGAGAAGGATATAATGTTCTTACAACTTATGACAAAAATTTTTGATTCAAAACGATAAAAAATGGGAAATTATTCATTGTGTTTGTTTTTGCTGTACAGGTTTCATTATTTATTTCTGTTAGCATGTTTCAACAATACAACAACCGAGTTTAAGATAGAACTAGTAATCATTAAGCTATTATAAATATATTTAGAGACTGATTTATTTCATTTATTTATTTTTTTCTCTCTCTCTTTCTCGCGTATTGCAGGAGCTTACGTGACAGCCGGAGAAAGAGTAAGTAACCATTATATTCTGCTTATTAGTCACTTCTCTTCCCATAAAGTAACCATTATATGCTGCTCGTTAGTCACTTCTCTTACCTTGAAGTAAACATTATATGTTGCTCCTTAGTCACTTCTCTTCCCATAAGTAACCATTATATGCTGATCGTTAGTCACTTCTCTTACTTTGAAGTAAACATTATATGCTGCTCGTTAGTCACTTCTCTTCCCATGAAGTAACCATTATATGCTGCTCGTTAGTCACTTCTCTTACCTTGAAGTAAACATTATATGCTGATTAGTAATTACTTCTCTTCCCATGAAGTAATCATTATATGCTGATTAGTAATCACTTCTCTTCCCATGAAGTAACCATTATATGCTTCGTTAGTCACTTCTCTCCCTATGAATTAACCATTATATGCTGATTAGTAATCACTTCTCTTCCCATGAATTAACCATTATATGCTGCTTATTAATCACTTCTCTTCCCATGAAGTAACCATTATATGCTGATTAGTAATCACTTCTCTCCCTATGAATTAACCATTATATGTTGATTAGTAATCACTTCTCTTCCCATGAATTAACCATTATATGCTGCTTATTAGTCACTGCTTTCCCCATGAATCTGTCATTCAATTTTTAAATAAAATATGACAGTTGCACTTACTTATCGTTTTGTATCGAAAAGCGTTCCGGTATTGTCTGTGTGAAAATAGGATTCTTCTAAGATTGTATCGCGTTTCGGTGAATAAAGCTAGCGAAACTAAAAAAATGTTTACGTGAATAAATGTAGCGAGAAAAAAGAAAACTAGAACTAAATATTCGGTGATAAAAAATTCAGCAAAGGAATGCAAACTGGAATATTTCCATGCTTTTAATGTTGATAGCAAACCTGTGATAAATTGTATTTTTTTATCTTTTACCGTAATCTTTTCGATGCGTATTGAATATTATATGCACTTATTAAATTATTGGCTTTGGAATGTTGCACACACGAGTCACTATTAGTTACCAGCAAGCACGAGGGAGAGTGTGCCATAAAAGTGTAAGTCTCTTTTTTTTTTAACTAGGAAAAGCGTCAAGCAGCTTATCAGTTCCCAGGTCCAAGAAGTGAGGGCAGACAGGTAGATAGTGGACGCTACACGGTTCCACAACGTCAGTTTCAAGGTCAGCCCGTCCAGGCTTATTCTCCACCTCGTGGTAGCCCAAGAAGACAAGCAGCAAGTGGTCCAAAGGTGTAGATAGATTTCTGTTACTTTTTCTTTAGAGTCATTTTCAGTCTTCTCTTAACACATCTAAAATTAAGAAAGTGTGTTAGGTTTGCATGCATAAGGATTTCTTGGACATTACTTAACTTTGCTACCTAAAGAAACACATATAAATGCAGTAGTTTAAATGATGAGAGTTCCTCAGCGGGTCAGTGGTAAGTTTACGGAATCATAACGCTAAAATCCGGGGTTAGATTTCCCGTAGTAAACAGAACGCAGATAGCTTATTGTGTAGTTTTGTACTAAGAAAAAAAAAACAAGAACGAGAAAAAAATAAGTTAAATAGTTACCTAATAGGAAAAATTCGCAACAAGTAAAAAGGCTCATTGTCATCTCTTTAAAAGTAGGCCACGTTAACCATAGTTTTTTCATCATAAAAGGAAAGTTATGGCAGGAATAAAAACAATAAAATAGCTGACATCAAAATGTTCACATTCATCGTATTCTAGAGCTACCTTGATCTGACATTTAGTCTTTCTTCTCAGTGTCATACTCTTCAAAGATTGACTGTACCTAATAACCATCTAAGCTTTTCGTAGAGGAACTCGAGACCGCTACTAATTCAAATCTTATAAGATGGATGATAACTTGAGATCATAGATATTTTTAACACGAATGTTCGGTTATGATTATTGTAAAGATTAGTTGTTGTTTTAAAAGTTTCCTTTGACAGCAAATGTTTTCGTACGCCTAATAAGTCTCCTTGATTTACCATTTTTAAGCATTTTACACCACACCGAAAAGTTGTTGTTGTTATTATTACCATCTTGAAACTAAAAGTTTTTCAGATAACATTACACTTGTTAACTTTACTTTACATACTCATTTTCCAGTATGGCAGTGTACCTCAGCAGTCTCTAGAAGAAGATGGCGATTATGCTGGTGAAGAGGAACGAGGACCTACTACTCCTGACCCTCTATCCCTGCTTCTGGCAGATTCTAAGTTTAGCTGCTCCGGAAAGAATGATGGCTATTATGCTGATGACAGCGTGAACTGTCGCGCCTTCCACTATTGTACAGGAGGCGTTAGTCACTCTTGGATGTGTCCTGGGGGTACAGTATTTCACCAGGTTCATTTGAACTGCGTACCGTCTGCTCAAGACATATGTGATAGATCTGAGAAGTTCTACGTGGTTAATGACTATTTGTACAAAGTAAGTAATAATGTGGGTGTGACGAGAGCATAATCAGTCATAAATTACGTTCACATTAACCATCTATTACGTATAATTGTGATTTAACATATTTTGCTTCAATTTTAATTTATAATGGTAAAGGTAGTGAAGGTTTCTTTCTGTTCAAAATCTTGTGGATTTAATAAATATTTTTATTTGTTTTCTCTTTTATTCTGATCAATATGGTTTGTTATGCTTATAAGTAGCACATGTTTTTACATTTACTTATGATTTGTGTTTCAGACACTCGACCATAAAGGACCCAACCAAACGGCTCGCTACTACCAGCGGTACTACCCTGAAGAATTTCTGCTGGGGCCTCCTGCCCCTAATCAGTTTGGATTTCCAGCAGCTCCTTCTAGTGACTATGCTGGTGGGGCTTCTGCCGCTAGGCCAGCTCCTCAGCCCACTTTCTCTGGTGGTGCACCTGCTCTCAGACCTGCCTCTGGACCTAGCCCATACAACAATGTCCCAGCACCAAGACCTGCCCCTAGGCCTAGCCCATACGACAATGCCCCAGCACCAAGACCTGCCCCTAGCCCTAGCCCATACGACAATGCCCCAGCACCAAGACCTGCCCCTAGGCCAAGCCCATACGACAATGCCCCAGCACCAAGACCTGCCCCTAGACCTAGCTTTTATGGCAGTGCCCCAGAATCAAGACCTGCTCGTAGACCTAGCTCATATGGTAGTGCATCTGTACCAAGGCCTGCCCCTAGACCTAATTTCTACGGTGGTGCTTCCGTAGCAAGACCTGACCCTAGACCAAACTCCTATGACGATACCACTCCTTCTAGATCTATTTCCTATGATGCACTTAAAACTCGGCCAGTTGCTTATATACCCTATAGGTCTTCAGAAGTCAAACCTCAGGTTCCTGTCCCACATAAGCCTTCTTCTGAGTACCACCGCTTTCCCGAATCACCGCAACATTCTCAGTTATCCAGTATTCCACAGGGTCCGAAACCTTCCCAGGGAGGTAATGACTTAAACAAAAGACCTATTGGGTACAATCCCAATATTTACGGAGGTCCTTCACGGTCTCGGTCGGCGTCGCAGAATTATGGCAATGCTGGTGTCCAGTATGTTGACGAATATAACTAATTGAACTCCAGTTCCTACTGTCTAATCTTTCATATATTTCTATCCACATTTCATCATAGCATTTTTTTAGAAGAACAAATCTCCATTTCTGAAGTGTAGCTTCGTTTATTAATAACATCTCGCTTAGATGGTTAATTCAGAGTTAATTATTTATTTACCATACGAATCCCAGGGGGCATTTCTTAATTATAACGGTGATTTTGTTAACTACCTATTCTCAGTTTATTTTATGGTTGTTAACTTTATAATATGTTAAAGCGTAACTATGCAAAAAAAGAAAAGATTTTCTATAACTGTAAGGCCATGATAAATTTGTGCCTGCATGTTTTACTGCTGTAAACACAATTCACAATTAATCGGTTTTTAAGGTAAATCCAAATTAGATTTATGTTGAAACTCCCAACTGACTAAATGTTTTTGGACTGTTTAACTGCATTATTTCACTCTGTTTGTTAGGTATCAAATGGCTCATATTTATAACAACAAATCTCTTTTGAGGAGGATATTTCGGCACATTTGAGAATGCATTCCTTATTTCGGCCTCTTCTTTTATAATTCTGATTAAGATGGGAGTTTTTCTTTCGTTTACGGAGGAGATAATGCACATGGAATGTCAGAAGATTATTTTCCTTACACAGTGTCGTAAAGAAGTATCTACATGAAAGCAATGTAAAAGTTATAAAATTTCCTTGAAGCTCAAAGAATCATTATTATTTTTCTTACTAATGTATAACAGATTATACTATGTTCAAAACACTATGGAAGTGTGCTGGGATATGTTTTTTGTGATATACATGACGATTTTCCTTCTAAGATAATAACTTCTTACTACATTTCAATAAGTTGTACATCAGGGACATCATTGTATCGTTTAGCTTAGGAATAAGGTATCCTCATCACTGGATTAGTTGGAAGGATTATTTATTTTACTTTCTCTGAAGCCCGATTAGGATATTCGCGTGTATTGCCACAACAAATGTAATTTTAATTGTATGCATAGGAGATCAAATTTCCAGCGGAATCAGACTGATTTATCTCTGTTTTATATGTATTGTTAAGTGTGTGTTAATTGAATAAATAGTTCGGTTTTTTGGCAAATCTAAATCTGAATTATTCTAAATTATTGATTTATACAACCAAAATGGCTCTCTGGGCCTCTAGTGGTTTATATCAGTATTAAGAAAAAGTTGCATGACGACATCTTGACATATTTACCAGTTTTATTTCCCGCAATATTTAACCATTACATTGAGAGTAACCTAAAAAAATTATGTTTTTGTAGAGTATTGATTCGTGAAGCATACATACATCATTTAACCAAATAACTTCTTGCATTGGGCAATAGATATTAAGTTAATTAATCAATTTATTTTGGGTCTGTTAAAACTTTTCTACAGACGGAGCTGAAACAAATTTAAAAGAACAAAACACGAAAAATGTTAAAATTTTCCATATCATTATTTTATATTATCCACTATTAATCAATCCATGTAAAATTACGAAATTCAATGATTAATCATTAAATTTTGTACCTTTGAAGGAGTATATTTCCAAAGAAAACAATATTAATATACCTAAACAAACCTAAAAAAATATGGAATATGCATGTATATTTCTAAAATTAATGTCATGTTTCGAAAGTTTTGAAATAAAAACAATTTTAAACATCCGACTATCAAGAAAAACGCAAAATGTATATGTATATGCGATAATTAACCACTTTTACAAGAGCGATTAGCATATGCTGATGTGAAGTGTCGTAGGAGATCCAACTCGTGACGTCATACGTAAAATTTTTAATACATGTATACCTAGATATAGCAAATTCCAGATAATTCGACAGCGTAATGCTGTCATAGGATCCTTATGGCTGGGGTGTACTTACTGTTCATAATACTCCCTTATCCACATGGAGGGCATGCGAAAAGAGGTGTGGTGGAAGAGTGACACATCGTTCTTCCCTGAGACTTGTTACTCTAGTCATTGCAGTTTAGGCCAGTAGTTATAATTTTGGCCATCAGACTGAGTATCACGGGGCCTGTAAAATCGTTCTTAAAAAGTGTGATTAAAACTTTGTAGGTCTACTCAACAGCGGCTTTAAATAGTTATATTTGTCATAGGACATTATTATTAGGCTTATTGTGTTTTTATATAGAAGATTCTTTATTCGGTCCCTTGGGTTTTCCAAGAAAAAGAACTTATAATAGTGTTTGTTGTATCCCAGTCAAGTAGTTGAGCTCTGGTATTAAGCGAAACACATCGTCGGCAATGGATATGGTGTGGTGAAAATATTGTTGATGACAAAACCTTGTCGAAACGTTGTACATTTGCTGTTATGTTAAACTTATATTAAAGTTTTTCTTCGTTACCAATTCAAGCCGTCTCCAACCATTATATTGTTATACATTCTTCTTCTTGGAAAACCCCCAAGGGTTTAATTGTATTAGATCTGTTTGGAATACTCTAAGGAAAACATGATGACAAAATTTAACTTTCAAATGATAATTTTTTTACAGCTTTCAGTTATCTCCCCGCCCCATCTCCCCATTTTCTTTTATTGTTGTTGCTGTGTTTGGTCAGGAAAAGAAGGAAGATGGATGGGAAGACTTCATCTGTTGTATAAATGACCAAACACGGCACGTGGAAGAAACCACACTGTGTTTGTTCTTTGTTTAACAAAAAGCTACATAATGAACTATATGTGGTCTGCTCACCACGGGTACCGAAACCCGACTTTTAGCATCGTAACCCTGCAGACTTTACAGCTAAGCCACTGGGGGGCATTACAGTATGACATTAGTATGTAGTAATTTAATTCTTAATATTGTGAAGAAGTACAGAGCAATAGTTCAATATAATGCATATATATATATACAAACATACAAAGCGTTTCATATCAAAATTATGTATTTCATTTAATTCTAGTTTTGGTTAGAAATAAGTGAATTTTCTCATCAAGATTTTAGCGCTCGACTTTCAGATTTCTTTTTCGTTTATGTTTTTTCCGTGAGCAAGTTAGTATTTTCAATAGAAATGTTTACAACTCCAACAAGTACAATACAAAAATATAGGCGTGAGTCTAATATTTATAAAAAGTGGGTCATCTTACCTTCTTGGTCAACCGGGAAATGCGTTTTTGTTTTTTACATTATAAATTCTAATTGAGCACTTCGTACCACTCCCTTTGCGGAGTGCATTGGCTTTTATGTGTAGGGCAATTAACAAACAGGTCTGGTAACATAATCAGCATTTTGAAAACAGGATATGTCTTGGCTCATCAAAGATGATTTGGTGCGTTCAGGAAGATAAATGAATTAAACACCAGTAGTTTGTAACACAATGTAAACTGTGGTGTTGTTTCTTTCTTTTACCAGTAAGATGCAAACTTAGTAATATACGTAAATAAAAACTGTGTATTAAAAAATGAAGGAAGTAGATTTACAGGATACACAAGGTTTTATTATGGCTGAAAATTTGTCAAAATGAATAATAATATTCTGCTCAATTGTTTTTGTTGTTTTAGCGCAAAGCTACACAATGAGTTATTTGTGCCCTGTCAATCCAACCCTGACTTTAGCGTTATAAGTCCATCAACTTACCGCTGAGCCACAAGGTGTGTGTGTGTTTTCTTACAGCAAAGCCACATCGGGCTATCTGCCGTGTCCACCGATGGGAGTCGAACCCCTGATTTTAGCATTGTAAATCCGTAGACTTACCGCTGTCCCAGCGGGGATCTCACAGAGGGACTAAGCTGCATAAAGTTAACAGAAAATTAATAAAATGCTTAAAGTAAATTGTAGTAGAGTTTCACATATTTAAGTAATAAAAAAACAGATACAACACTGCTAAATTTAATAAGTTTGGTTGTTGTTAAGCACGAAGCTACAAAACGGGCTATCTTTGTTGTGCCCACCACGGATATCAAAACCCGAATTTTAGCGTCATAAGCCTGCAGATCTACCGCTGAGCCAAATTTAACAGATAGTTAACGTTATCTAAATGTCTATGACATTTCTGAACATCATTTCTTAAGTTTGGTATATCTGATATTGAGCATGGAAGTAAATAAATAAATAATCGCAATGAAAATAATAAAGAATTATAAGTTTTCATATTTTTTAACGAAAGAAATATTTACGCAAAGTCATAGACGAAATATTTCTTTAGAAGATTCGAATATGCTGACTTCTTAACCCTGAACTTTGAACAGTACTGCACTTAGAAATAGTTAGGTATTTATGTAACCTCACCAGAAACCGTACTAGAGTCTTTTTGAATTTCATGTGAAGCCCTAAACATATAGAACAAAAATTATATGACACATATTGAAATATCTTCAAAAAACCGGTGTTGTTTTAAAACACAATTTCCTCAGCGTGTTTATTATATTTTTCCTACTAGAAACAATAGAAAAATAAGGTTCCACACACTGTTTAGTGTGATATTCATTAACAAAGGATGGTTTGTTTGAAGATTAGCACCGAGCAACATAATGGGCTGTCTGTGCTCTACCCACCACGGGTGGCGAAACCCGGATTCTAGCGTTTTAAGTCCGCAGACATTCCGCTGGGCCACTGGTTCAAAAAATAGAAAATGTACGTTTCTGGCTGGAAATGAGAGTTGAAATGTTAAGTCGTCAATAACTATATATCCAATAAAATTGACTATTTTGTAACCGACCTAGTTAAAAAATTATATAACGATTTTTCTTCATTAGTGGAATGAAAAAAATTTGGTGTCCGCATATTTGTCGTCGCACTCAAAACGTATTCATTTGATTGTTTTGTCGACTGCCAATTAATTTGAACCGGTCAGTTTTTATGTGCACATTCGAACTTTACTGGTGCAATTGTTACACCTCGTCGTGCACATTTGAACTTCTGATATTCCAGTTGTTACACCTCGTTATGTGCTTTACGTTGAGTCTTTGATATTCAAAACTTACGACGTGTAAGAGAGGCTCTATTCTTCATGGCTTCCATAACCTTCATAAATCTCTCAAAGTATTTTAAGTTTTTAAACGTAATCTTAGCACGTTTGACATATGATCTCACGTGATGAAGATATAATTTCACTATGAAACGTGATGAGCACGGTTCGAAGAGCATGTCGAGGTCTAATAACTACGTTATTAGCCGTAGAATGTACGAATGCTGATTGACAATAGTCAACAAGCAGCATGAGATAATTTTCGAGTTCCTATCAAAGCATTCACTTGTAAGATTGTAAATATTATTGAAGATCTTAGATAGAAAATTAAATTATACATTTATAGCAACGCCATAGTCGCCCCTATTCTTACGTTCTTTCTTTAAAATTTCATGTTGCAATGCTAAGAGTGTGAGTTTTTGTGACGACAACACAACCTTACTGAAGCTTTATTCCACCTAATTAATTAGTCTTTTGTTCTTACAACAGAAGTTTTCAAAATTGTTTTCTAGCTATGATTAGCTTTTTTATGGGGAACAAGTGCCTTCGATCTGTTTTATGTTGATAACACGTATCTCTCTTCTTTACAGCGATTTTATTCATTTCGTTCTATGTTCAATTATAAATACGTAAAAATAGAGAGATGAATACGTTATGTTAGAACGAGTTTCAATATGCAAACAACCACAGCCAATATAAAGTTGCAGTGGAACGGCATATATCAGAACTACATTTTGACATTGCTTGGCATTTCATAAGTAGTGTAATGCCACCGAAAACTGCTCTCGAGATATTCACATAACTTTTAATTTGTTGTTTACCATTGCTTGTGACACGTAGATGGCGTTTGCCACTGATCTTTATGCACATGGATTCCAAACAGTTACAAGATACTCCACTTTACTTACCAAGGCTGTAGTATGACTTGTTACAAGTCGCTTTCTGGATGGTCTTGGTACTCAAAGTTGATCTACATTCCTTTGTTTTCCAATGTCATTAAGTACAAAAGATAATTCCATCTTCGAAATTATAAATCCTCGATATGAACACATCATTACGATCTGAGTGTATGAATATATTACGTTGGAAAAGGCTGTTCCATAACCTTCCCAATAGCGATAAATTTTCGGTGGCATCACACTACGTACTAACGCCGAACAGGGTCAAAATGTAATTCTAATACATGCCGTTCAACCGCGACTTTACGTATTTGTCACGTGCCTTGCCGAGTTGCGTATTCAAAATTGTTTTAGTATAGCGTACGCAACCCTTTAGCAGTACTCTTTGTTGCTATAAAGGACGTAATTGCAAATGCTTCCAATAACTTCCTTTAGACAAGAACGCTACAGAAAAACTTACAATGCTTCCAATCCGTAAAACCTAGTTGATTATCAAGATATTATAATTTAAACTGATTGTGTCCACGCAGGGTGATTTGCAAGCGCAGCGAGCGCATAAAATTGACCCCATTCTCGGAGATTACATGATAGAACTTTCTTTTGCGAGATTCTACTATTCTGCGACTGTAAAAACATACAAGATAACAACATTTAGCCTTTTGAATAAATCTGTATCAGCAATATTCAACCATATCGGTAAAGCAAGAAAAGTTAGTTTAGCAGGACAAAAAATAAGCTAATCGACTTACTAACTATCGCGCAGAAGAGGTACTGAAGAACGTTAAACTAGCTTACTGTGGTACTTTCAGGTACAACTGATACCACTAAGAGCGACGAGACAGATCCATTTAATAACGGGAGATTCGAAAAGTTATTTACTGCAAAGTAATTCTATGCTTTCTGACTCTAGAAGTCGTGATAGATATGGAACGATTGTACACAAATATATAATTACAATAAACAATCTTCATTTAAGACAAACACAGTTAAAATGTATACTAAGCTGGTCAAAAAGGACAGTTGCCTTTATTTGAGAATTACTACTAACTCGATTATCTTAAGTTCTGAACTGTATCTCTCAAGATCGTATCTCCGACTAAATCTCTTTAAATTTTGTCCTAGACTGAATAACCTGAGATTTGTTCCAGAGAAACTATTGCTACACACATGACTACCAAACGAACTAGAAGATAGGTTAATAATGCTTGGAGACGACTTGAATGGGTAATGAAGAAAAACTTTAATATAAGTTTAACATAACAGCAAATGTACAAAGTTAAAATTATATTAAAGTTTTTCTTCATTACCCATTCAAGCCGTCTCCAAGCATTATTAGTCTCAAAGTGGGTTCCTCGTCATCGAATTAGAAGATAGGTTGTTACCTCCAGAGGTCATCTGACCGCCAGTAGTAAAAATGTATATGTTTGTGTAACTTAACATACAATGACTGGCCCTGTAACTATATTTCCTAAAGGAAGATTAAAGGTATGACTCGAAGTGAATGACACAGAACAATGGAGCATTTTATCAAGCTAATCCGTTGACACCATTGCACCGCGAAGAAATATCATATTTGTAAATACTGAGTACCAGTAAGGTGTATGCTATATTAAGACAAAGCGTCCAGCCAAATGTCGAAGTCCAATGCCATTTTCTTCGCAAGATGCAGATGCAAATCAGAAATTGTGCTACACCATTCGTAGAAAACTTCCATGAAGTTATATATCTTTAGGTTTGTTAAATGGGCCCGCGGAAGTCGTCATCAGTGTACGGGTGATGGATTTAGAGATGAGAGTTACAATACTGACTTCAGACTATTGTGCAAAAGCCACCACTCGTGGAAATTACAGAGCAATATTCTCTAACCAGGGCCAACACATAGGACCATTAAGAATGGAAGGGAGTGTCCTAGGCTCTCATTCTTGTATCTTTACCATAGGACATGTACACCACTCTGTATATGTTATTATAGACGTTTTATTTTCTCTTTAATATACCAATATGTCGTTCAAGTTTTCCATATCAGGTTGCTTAAAAAAATGAAGGGTTATATTTATTTTAATTTTCAACAGTATAGTTGAATAAAACCAGTTAAGCGTGGTGATACATCGGAAATTTATAAACAATGACAAACATGCACAATTTAAATCGCACAGAATTCTTTTTTAGAAAGTGTTAGTAATACAGTACATCTGTACTTTATCATGATGATGCATTCTCCAAATACTTAATATTCTTGTCAAAAATTTCAACGCTTTCTTCATTATATATATTGACAGAGGATGGAAAACACAGCTAGAAGTTTAAAACGAAAGGTTCAATTTAGATGATCAAAGATCGTGTTATCCTGATTAAGTATTTATAGTGTATTTCTTATTTTTCACTAAATTTTGAATCATGTAACTATTTGTAGTGAAATAATATAAGTATATATTTTAATACATATGGACGTAGGTTATAAAGTATAGTGAATATCTTAGAACCTAAATAAAACAACAAATTCATATTACGTGTGCATTTCATTTTAGGCCTGGCGTCGCCTGGTCGTTAAGGGCGCTCGACTTGCAATCTGCGAGTCGCGGTTTTTAATTCCCGCCCCGCCAAACGTATTCACCTTATAATGTAACAGTCAATCCCACTGTTCGTTGGTAAAAAAATAGTCCAAGAGTTGACGATGGGTGATGATGACTAGCTGCCTTCCCTCTGGTATTTCACTGCTAAATTACGAACGGCTAGCGCAGATATCCCTCGTGTAGCTTTGCGCGAAAATGAAACCAATTTCATTTTATTAACTGTTGTCAGTTGTTTTTTCTTCCCTGGCGTTGTTGCGAGTGTGCATGTTTTCATACCTAATTAATAATAACAGACTTTGTCAGTATGTGAAAACAGGCAGAACAAGAACATACATATCATTAATAAGCAACAAACAAAACGGGATACGACAGTTTGGCAAATTAACTGTTGATATTTTGGTTACAGTACAATTTGAATATAACAAGATTAAAATCTAAATTTGAACTTTTTTGTATGACAGATAATTTAAAACATGTGTTAAACAGTTTACGATTTTGTTATTTAGATGTTTAAATCTGTGCATTCAAAGTTCATTCAAACGTCTTAAAAAAATAGAAAAGTAGTCGGCCCTTGCAAAATTTATAAGTAAAATGTAGTGCCATCTATTTAAACTATTGTAAACTAACACTTATAACATGTTGGCTTATTTTAAATTAAATTTTTTATAAGACGAATATCAAATAAAATGGCAAATAAAACTTCAAAATTAAAAGACGGGTAAAATATTATGATAATAGGTAGAGCTAGGTAGCTTGATTTAAATATTTCCACTAAATTTCAAAAGTTTAACGCATAAAAATTAGCATGTATTATATTACTACTACATTTTCTTACATCATTCATTTCTTGAATACACAGTGATTTCAAAATTAGGGATAAAATCGCAATACAAAACCTTTAGAAAACTGTAGAAGTAGTACTGAATTTTCGAAAGTCCCTAATCAGTTAAAATATATATCAAGTTTTTAATACTTTATAAACACATATAAATTGAATTTATACTAGAATCTAGATAAAAGGGAAGCTGTACCCATGACTAGTAAACGTTTTCTCAGAACGAAATGTGCATGTCCATAATTCAACTTAATGTTAAATAGATCAAATTAGCGTGCTCGTACTTGAACGAAATATTTCATGATTAAAAACAAACAAACAAAAAACGTTTTGAGACCTTGGATGCATTATAAGAATGACAGTCAAGACCAACCATTTGATCATATAAGAGTGATATAAGAATCAACTGTGGGTGCCGTTGATAAGCTGTCTTCTCTCTCGTCTACCATTTCAAAATTAAGAACCGTTAGGAGCAGGTTAAGTTAGCGCAAAATTCTAAAATAAGCAGAATTAATGCTATGAACTTCGTCACACGGTAGGACAGCGATAAAATTACGGACTTAAAATGCTAAAGTCTGGAGGTTCAATTCCCCGCACTGGACACAGCAGATAACCAAATGTGTCTTTGCTTCAAAAACTATTTCATGGCCAGGTGATTAGGGTGCTCGACTCGCAATCTGTGGGTCGTGGGTTGGAATCCCCGGTCTCACAAAATATTCTCACTCTTTCAGCCGTGGGTACGTTATAATGTGACAGTCAATCCCACTATTAGTTGGTAAAAGAGTAGCCCAAGAGTTGGTGGTGGATGGTAATGACTAGTTGCCTTCTCTCCAGTCTTTC
>NW_013665711.1:1096214-1103145 GCF_000517525.1 Limulus polyphemus
CTCCAGTCTTTCACTGCTAAATTAGAAACAGCTAGCGTAGATGGCCCTCGTGTGGCTTTGCGCATAATTCAACACAAACCAAATTGTCAACTTCACATATTTTATATTAAGCAAACTTCATGTAGTTGTTAAGGAATTTGAGGAAACAATTTCATGATTAAAAAGACATTTATTTAGAAATTACAAGAAGGAGCTTCTGAGTGATATTCTTAATGTCCTGTTGCAATAAATGGAGAGTAAGACAAAACAAAACCGAATAAGAAATAAAAACTGGAAACATGCCTGTTTTTTTCTTAGAAAATTCAAATGTAGAAGCACGGACGAGGAAATATTTACGCCATCAATATTATCTATATTGCTCTTTTAATTTTTTTTGTATTTTTAATTGGGTATCAGATCAAAAAGGAAATGAAAAATAACTAATCAAAACTGAAAATATAAATTTAATAAAGGATATTCCTATTATGTGAAGATTAGCCGCATAACAATGACGTTTTGCTCTTCATAATCATTGAGATCTTGGAGTTTTAAATGATCTGTTTCGACCTTCAATTAATTATTACGTATTCTTGTGAATCAGCAATAAAATAATTTGTCAAATAGAAGTTTACTACTCATGCTTAGCCCGACAATAACAGTTTCACTGTTAATAACAAAATTATCTCTCCTCTTATTATTTTATTTATCAAACCCTTGAAAGTTTCCTTGATTTGTGTTGTTGTGGAATTTTTCAAAACATCAGGTGACTTTTGGCATAGTCTATGAAATAAAGATTAAATTTTACAGAAATATAATTTTGTCATTATGTAGGTGACGCAAGTGCAGTAGGTGTAGTTAAAACTGTCATCAAATAAATTGGTAGTTTTGTGTAGGTAGCCTAAATAACAGAACGATGGCACGATCATTAAATCCAGCACAACAGAAATTGGCTGAAAAATTAACCATTTTGAATGATCGAGGGATTGGAATGCTAACAAGAATATATAATATCAAAAAGGTGAGCTTTTAGTTAATGTGTATGACTATGAGTCTACCGACTTGAACTTGCCTCGTTGAAGGCGAAGCTATTTTCTGAATAGTACTACTAGTAGCAGTAGTATTCATGTTATAACGGGCGTAACTTTACGGTAAAGTTTACTCACTTCCGTTTTTAAACTTAAAGAGATTTCTGTACTGTGAAAGCTGGCTGGCACTGGGGACAGTTTTTACTGTAACTTAGTTTTTAGCGCCCGGAGTTTTCGAAACAAGGAAGGAGGAGGTTTTTGGTGTTTTTTTGGTAAATTACCTCTTTTGAAAGAATGTTTGCACCCGTTTTTATTGTTGCTTGTTGTCAAAGGGTCCATGTCAAACAGAAGTCTTCTTTATTTCATCGAAACGATACAGGATTTATAACAAAGAAAAAGGGCAAAATGAATCAACTGTGTTCATGTCATTTTTTTATTCAAAAGTCTTCTGTGTGATTGAAAAACGATAATTGAAAATATGAAAAAAATCGCCAAAAGAAAAGTGGGGGAGGCAGTTGCAGAAAAAGGAAGTGGGTAGGGATGCTAAACATGTATTTTTAATTACTTGGACTTGCATTATATTATTAGAAATAAGTTATGTGCTTACAAGTTATTAACTACTGTATTTATACTATTTTACATAGTAATTTAGTATATAGCCTGTAACACTTGTGCATTGTATTTTGTAATTTGTATTGTAAATTTATTTAGAACAGCATATAATCTGGTGGGTTTGCCTAATTTAGTAACTACCGAAAAGGAATGAAAGCAATTAAGAATAAGTGCTTAGTAACCCTCATCTGAGCCCTTTCCAACAATTCCGTGTTCTCCTAAGGTAAGGAGCCCAAGATTGAACACAATGCTATAAATGTGGCCTAACCAATGACCTATAGAATGAAATTATAACCTCTTTAGGCTTGTATTTAAAATTTCTGTACATACAACCTAAAATCCTTTTTTCCCAACTACTAGCAACAGCACACTGCTTGGATGGCTTAAGAGTCTGATCAACCATTACACCAAGATCCCTTTCTTTCTGACACTATTAAGGTTATTCCCATTCAAATTATACTTATAATTCAAATTATGATAACCCACATGCATTTATTACCTTTGCCACCAAAGTTACCAGAGGTTATGTTTTCACTCCTCTGTGTGTGTTTGTCAGCAAGATTTCTTGAAAACGGCTAAATTGATTTTGACAAAAGTTGGTGTACATTTGGATTATTATGACCCAACTTAGAAGTGGTTAGTCTTTGGAGGATCAAGGTCACGAAAAAATCTGTATCTGTTAACATGGAGACTGATTTTTCATACTATTTTTACTCTATATCTCAGTCGAAAATGATCAGATTTTGATGAAACTCTGTGGACTTGTGTAGAATATTATTCTTCATTGTCCTACCAAAAATGGTCTGTGTATGTTGATAATGATGGACCTACAGACAAATTTTTGTATTTTTTTAAGGCCAAATGTGATCGACTCTGCATGGCAGAGGTATGCAATCTACTGAGTGACCCTCTAGTTATAATTAAAACCAATTTGTCATTTATTTGCCCAACTCATTAAATGATCTGAATCTTTTTGTAAAGTAGCATCATCCTCTTCATAGCTAACGACACCCAAGAACTTAATATCATCAGCAAATTTTAGTAATTTTATTGATTCTTCTATGTTGTTTATGTAAATCAAAAAGAGTAAAGATACTAAGACTGAGCCCTAAGGAAACCAACTTTTGACTTTTATCCAGTTTATAACAATCTTATGATTTCTTCCATCCATCTACTCTTCTATCCAATTTGCTAACTTATCCCCCACACCGAGATAGAGAATTTTTTTATAAGTCTTTTATGTGGCACCTTGTCAAATGCTTTCTGAAAATCCAGATACACCAAATCTACACCCTTGCTCTCATCTACATATGCAGTAACCTATTCAAAGAATGTCAAAAGATATGTAAGATAAGATTTGCCCTTAGTGAAACCATGTTGACTGTCCAATAAAATTCTAAACTTTGTTAGATGACTTTGCAAAGCATATTTCATCAGACTTTTCAAAACTTTTCCCATAACTGATGTAAGACTAATAAGCCTATAGTTACTGGGAAAATTTTTATCACCTCCCTTGAAAAAAGGAGTGACATTAGCTAACTTCTAATCCTTTGGCACGTGTCCACTATTCAAGGACTTACAAAAAATAATAAGTGGCTTACATATCTTCTCATTCAAAACCCTTGGGGAAATAATATCTGGCCAGAACTTCCCAATTTTTTCCAAACAAGCTCAGAATTAATGCAGTCATCTTGTTTGACCTTGTTTCCATCTATCAACAGTTCAAGATGTGGAATACTGCTTAAATCTTTATTAGTAAAATGATGTTTGCAAGGTTTTTGTTGAAGACTTTAAAATGACTGAGCTTTTAAATGTTTTCTTATTTTTATAAGAGTAGATGATAGCATTTTGTGAAATATTGGGATTAACCATTGGTGTTAAAAAAATATTGAAAGATTAGAAATAAAGAACTATGACAAGATATGTTTTACCCTAAGTTTTGTAGTGAAGCCTAAAGATCGAAGAGTTGTTAACATTATATTTAAATTAGTATTAAATTGCAGCTTGCTGGGACTAAAGATATAAAAAAATTATAATCAAGAGGTTGAATTTAAATGGATTACAATTAGAAATTTCAAAGATGGAAAATTTTTAATTGACAGTAGTCATAGGCCATCTTGTCAACCTAAGCTAATTTGCTTTTGGACAGATTGATATAACAATATATGGACAATAAGGAACCATCCAATCCTTCAAGGCTGTCTTAGCACATCCACACTAAAGAAAAATAAAAATTTATCCCACCATTTATTTTTCAGAAAATCATCTATTAGATATTATCTATGTGTAAGGCTGTGGTATACATGTGACCTCACATAAGAATATTCTGTAAGTAATTAGTTCCTTGATGTAAAAAATATATTGATATTAAGGCTCTAACAATTCACCATAATTATTATTCATTGGCAACAGTTCATTTGTGTTGCATTTTGATTTGTATTTTTTTCTTCTTTTCTTCTTCTGAACATCCTATTATATTATATAAAAACAAATGCTTTGAATAATATAAATTACAAATGTACTTTACCCAAGCTAGATGTGATCAGTCTATGTGCTTCATAATAATTCTAAATATAGATTTCATTATTTTTAGTAACACGGCTTAAAAATTTCATTAGCCAAGTTTCTAATTTCTTATGAATACTGCTTATCAAATTATTCAGTAAACCAAACTACCACGTGCTGTGTCAACAATGGCTGACTTATTAAAGCATTAAGTAGAGGACTCATCTTTGTCCTATAAGTAAGAGTAAGAAAACTGGTTGTTCCAAAATGATACTTAAAATATATGAGGTGGAGGTCAGTTATAAAATGGGAACAACATCAAACATGGCCATATACCTGAGAAGAAAACGTGATATTATGTTACAAGAAATAAAGGAAATTAAAGGTAAATTCTCATAAGCTTCACTTTGTGTAAACAGTAAAGAGCATGGTGCTCAGCTGAAACTCCAGGAAGCATTTAAAACTATTTTAAAATTTAAACCCGAATAGTCAAAAGACAAAAGATATAACAAATGTAATAGGAATCTTTATGGCTGAAGATATGAGACCAGTTTGATTGGTGGATAATCCTGGCTTCAGGATTCTGTCTATGGTTTTATAAGATACAAGACCTCTTCTAAGACTCACTTCAGTACTGTAGTATTCCAGACTGGTACAAAGAGGAAAAGGGTGAGCTTGACACTGAACTGAAAGCTGCTTCTTCTGTTGCCCTTAACAGTGATGAACTTCAAGATCTACTGAAAGCTACATTACTATTAGTGGGCAGTTTTTAAACAACAACTGGGAAATGAAAAGTTCCATTCTACAAACAAGACAGATAAATGAGGTGCATACAGCTGAGCACATGGTGGATGTACTGAAAGAGGCTGTATCTTCTTGGGACTTTATAAAGGTTAACAATCCAGCTGTTACAACTGATAATGCAAGTAATGTTTACAATGCAATAAAACTGACAGAACTTTCACCCCATGTGTGATGCTTTGTACCCACTGTTAATTTGGCTTTTTGGAAAATTTTTCATGTGTTCCAAGTGGATAGGCTATTAAGGGCAGTTTTCTTATTCCACAGAAGTTCAATGGCAAATGCTAAACTGAAAGCAAATCAATTTATGTATAAGCTTACTTAGAACAAGCTGATTCAAGATGTCCCAACCAGGTGGAATTCTAGTTTTGACATGCTTTCTTGTTACTTGGAGCAATAGCCCACAATTTTGGCAACATTTATGGACAAAGAAGTTTATATGAATAATTATATTAAATAGTGTTTTTGATATTTTTGCTATAAAGCTGATATTTAAGAAATATATGTACTATTTCTTTATAAGTGCATTTTTTTCATTTTGCATATGTTATTCTAACAAATTAACTTATTCTTATGTATTGTTATGTATCTGTTTGTTTGTTAATATACGGTAGAAATTATTTCCGAGGAACTTCAACGATACAAGTCTTTTCTTGATTAAACCAGTTTATTCTTTCCCGATACAACTTTTAGTAATACATAAATTTCCACACTCACTTTAAACTTAACTACTTTTATAAATACATGCTATAATTCACAGCGATTCACACACTTTACTTATGGTGCCTATTGTTCGCTTGACTCAATTATCTCTCTCTTCAATCTATCTGGCTTTATATACTAAAAAAGAGGGCATCTAGCAAATACTGGGATATTCGTGAGGTTCCCCGATAAGTCACGATCCTTCTAGAAACTCCAGGGCGCATGCTCCCAGCGTTGCGTGTCTTTCGCTGTTGTAACAGTATTATGATAAAAGAATTGTTTCATATTGCATCATGAGGTAAGCATCTCATTACAGCCTGCTTGATATCCTGATTCATAAAAGTGGTATCAATATGATACTTATAGTAACATGAAAAACTTACATGTATATATGGAATCACATAAATAGTTGCACTTGATCCAGCTGAAGTTTACAAAAACTATAGGTAGTTTTGTTCAGAGTTCTAAAATTTCTTGAGACTTTGATTGACAACCTGTACAAAGTGTTTTGACTGCTGGACTGGTGAATAGCAAAGGTTATTTGAATATCAAGTATAATAAATATAAGCTTTAGGATATTATATGTTGTCTCATTTTTAACCAATCGGTTTTCTTTAAGAACTGTTTATAGGGATCATGCCTGACATTGTATAATGCATATATGTTGATAATTTGTATTATTTTTTGTAAGCTTTTGTCTGTAAAATATATTGATGAAAAATATTACTTTGAAGTTGCAGTATATTTTCTCATTGCATCCAATAATAAATATAAATACATATTCTGTACTACAATATATCATGTTGAAATGAAAAAATATGTTCCAAGAAAACCTAGTATACAGTGAGAATTTTTTAGGTTCTATGGTAAATGTGAAATATAGAATGTAAACTTAATATTATACAGAGCAGCCAAAGAACTAAAACCACTATCTTTGGAGAATATTTCGTACATAAATAATTTGATTTTTAGGAACAAAACATGCATGATATCAGATAATTTCAAGTGAAAGATAATCCTGAGAATCATACACAATATAGTTGTACTAAATTTACCTAAAAAATCTAGCTATCATTTATTTCAAATTATACAAATCCATTTTTTTCTTTGGACAAAATGTTTTACATTCTAGGCCTTTTGAGACAAAATGCTGCATGTCTATGGATAAAGTGCCACTAGCAAATCACTTTTGTTGGAAATAGGATATACTGGTTTTTAACATTTAGTCACTGAAATTTTACAGTGTAGCATTTAGAATATCCTCATGCAAGAATAGATAAATAAATCCTGGTAAACATTAGTGCTGC
>NW_013665711.1:1103349-1107096 GCF_000517525.1 Limulus polyphemus
AGTCTTTATAAGCAACTAAATTAAGTAATAGAAAGAAACAGTAAATTTAACAAAATATGTAAGTTGACTTACCCTAGTGTATTTTGACACTACCACCTGCATCATTTTCAGTGGTATAACGAAACTAGTCAGGGTAATCAACTTCATATTTTTTTTTATTTTGTGTTTGTTCATCGTTACTTAATTTTGTGCTTATAAAGCTGTTAATCTTTACAACATTTGTAGATAGCACAAAGTACTACTTGATTCTAACAGTATAACATTTTGTCCTGGGCATTGGGCTATATGAATTTCACACCCATTATATACATGCTAACACCAAAGTTAAACAGTACTGTATTGCTGCTTATGTTGTACTTTAAGAAATTTTCAATGAACTGAAAAAATGCATTATTCAAAATTTTGAATCATGTTGATAATTTATCTTGGTTTTAGCAAAATTGTTATTTTCAAAGTACCGTAATCTCAAAATTTAAGGCAGAATTTTTCACCTAGTTACACAGTGTTGTCCCTGGAAACTATAAAATAGAATTCAAGAATTGAAAACAGTTTTAAAATTCAGTAAGAAACATATCATAAAACTTCTTTTAAAGCATTGTTTAACAAATATGTAAAGTTATTGAAAAATACATATAGTCAGAGCTTCAGTTTTATCTCTAAGTCAACTTCCTACTAATTTGTAATTTGAACAAACATATACACTTGTATGTATTAGTAAATTTCAATGTTCTCTTATATTTTTTGTTGGGAAATAAGTGACATACATTTATGTATAATAGTTTTTATCATTATCCAATAGGCTTGTGGGGATGCAAAATCTAAACCTTCTTTTCTCTCAGACAAGAGCTTAGAATCTGCAATCAAGCATGTTGTCAGAAGATTTCCAAACATTGATATTAAAGGAAGTAGTGTAAGTATTACTCCTTATGTAGACTTTGAATGAGATTGAGTATAACTGACCTATAGCACATGCCCAAAACTCTTAAAACAATAGAATAATGTGTGTGTGTATATGAACACTTAGTACTAACTGATAAAATAATAATCAGTATTTGTATGTACTTTTAATGAAAAGTTACGGTTTACATATATTACGTAATGTACAATCATGCTGCACAAACTTATTTTATCAAGTTCACTTGAATAGTAAATGGCTTTGATTGTGCAGGTTTAACTTTGCTGTGAAGAAATACAGAGCTTGAAACAGTGTTGGAATTTGGCAAGTTACTGATCAAAACCTAAAAGTAAAGATGCATTTTTAACACACATTTTCACATGAAAATGTATATAGTAAATTGAAAATTTTGGTTAAATCATTTGTAATTGAAATATTTGTTAAATCCAGGTTTTAAATGTCTTTATAATATTAGATCTTTAAAGTATTGGATCTTTAGCTTAACAGCTTTAACTTTTTTTGACTGTTTCGAGTACATATGTCCCCCCTCCTAGATCACTGCCATATGAATTTGTATTTTTGTATCACCATAAAATGTTTGCCAGTTTCAAGCAAGTGATGCATCTGGTTTCAAGTTTCAGATATTAAAACATGTTTCTTCTTGTATTTTATTATTCTGAGAGAGTTGTTTATTTACAAACATGGCAGTGAAAGAGTTATATGTGAAAAGTATAAACCTAATGAACCTATGTACAAATACAATAACTAGTGATGTGGAGTTAATGAGGAATAATACATGACATGAAGTGTAGCTCCAAATAATAAGTTTATTTTCAATTTTTATAAAGTCGGTCAAACAGAGCAAGGAAACTCGTACATGTAAATATAAATATGATACCGTATACCTAGTTGGATTTTTTTAATGCCATAGAACTTGCAGTATAAAGAAGCAAGCAGTAATATTACTTATATTTCACTTAAGATAATAAAAGAATTATATGGATTGGAAATTACAAAATTTACAAGAAAACAAACAAGGTGAAACACTCGCTAAATTTACACGAGTTTATTGACAAATATGAAACAGTGTTTCAGGCAATTGTCTCATTGAATTAATTTTGCTTTCCTTTAATGATGTTCTTAAACCCATTGTCTCATCTCTTCCCACTTGCATTACAAATTTTCAACAATTTTGAGTTTTCTGAAATTGAACATTATATATTTCCTGTGGACTTTAATAAAACATTCTACATATTGATTCCACGTGACAAATGTATAAAAGCCTTCAAAGAGTACCTAGATCTGCAATCTCCACTAAACCCTCCAAAAGTATATTAACTCTGCTTCTTTAATGGAGAGTGTTACCAACAAACAAACAAAAATGTTGCTATGGGAACTAAAATGGGCCTTTCTAATGCTTCATTATTTATTGAATATATAGAAAATTTTCTACACTTATCAAGGAACATTTTCAACTCTTTACAAATGCTATAGTGATGACATTATTGGTGTGTCTCATGCACCCTTGTGTGATTTAAAAAAACTTTTACAATTTGTTTTCTACTTTTATCCTGCACTTACCTTCACATGGACCGATTTCTTAATGAGCTTCCTTTTTTTTTTAGACATTCTTATTTCTATTCAAGTCCATTGTTTACCTAAATCAGTACCTTAAAAATCCACTCATTCTCATTCATCTCTGCTATAACTCATCCACAACATCAATTTTAGTCACTTCCATATTCTAAGGTTGTGTGGACTTTGCAGTGGACAAAATGATTGAGTTAAAATATGAAGAAATGAAAGATATTTTTATCAATTGCTTCTACCTTAAGCATTTTATATTCCCCTTCAATATGCCAGTTGTATAACCTGAAAATACACCTAAAACCTAAACCTACAAACTTTCAAATACCACTTATCTTTACCTACCATCCTAATACCTCTAGAGATACCCAACTCATCAGTATCCTAACTGATGACTCCACAACTTTCAAAATTGGTAAATAACATCCACTTATCTGTTACAGTAATGATAACAATATCAAAAGCATTTTGTTCACAGTATCATCCAGAAACTGACCCTCTTTGTAAACTCGGGTATATCATATTGTCACAGAAAGAAATGCATCACCTGCTAATACCTTAACAGCACAACCTCCACCTATGTGGTTCCAATGGAAAATTCCAAAGACAAAAGTAATTTACATACAACTTGACAAATCTGATGTATTGTTTGAACTAATAAATGTGGCTTGCTATACATTGATGTGTCGAGTCATCGCTTAGGAGATTGTCCACATGAATATTTTTCTTATATAAGAAATAATGATACTATGAAACCCACTGGTAGACTCGAAGTTCTCTATACTTGGACTCAAGTTTGCTCTGTTCACTAGAAAGCAAAGAGAAGGCATTCTTTTTCTTAGTCACTAACTTGATCACTTAAGTTTTTTGGTTTTCTTTTGTTATGGCAAATCTTTTTCTTTATTATATTTTTGCCTTTATTAGTCTATTCTCATATGTCTTATTTTTTTCTAGATTTTTTTATTTTTTTTATATTCAATTGAGATACTTCTCACTGTTATATCTCTGGACAATATAATTTGATGTAAATATTCACTCTTTTATTGTTGTATTTTCTTATTGTTTGTATGTCTAACCACTTATTTCTCTTTATTTACGGTATTTTTCGATATATAAGATGCACTCTTTAACCCCAAAATTTGATGTCAAAATCTGCTTGCATCCTATACACCAAAGATATGAATAATACATATGTATATACAAGATATACAAAAGCCATATGTAAATATATTTAAATAGGCAAGCATAGTTTAGTTCAACTGAAT
>NW_013665711.1:1107853-1115028 GCF_000517525.1 Limulus polyphemus
ATTCAGTTGAACTAAACTATGCTTGCCTATTTAAATATATTTACATATGGCTTGTGTATATCTTGTATATACATATGTATTATTCATATCTTTGGTGTATAGGATGCAAGCAGATTTTGACATCAAATTTTGGGGTTAAAGAGTGCATCTTATATATCGAAAAATACGGTATATTTTACTAGTTTTTTTTTATTTAGAGTACTTCATTACTTTATTTAGTATTCATTACTTTAACATTTTTATTTTCTTGTACTTTACCCAATTAATTTTTATTTTTTGTATTTGTGTGTGTTACTTCTCATACCTGACTTTGTTCTTTTTTAGTTTAAGAACATGTTCTTGAGCCTTTGAGCTAAACATTCATTGTTCTTTTTTCTATACCGTGTTTTTTCTGAATGTTATTTTCTCCTCACTGGAAACTTAATGAAGGGCTGTTACCTAAAAGGTTTTTTCATGTTCATTAATAAATTTATGTTAATGTTTATATTTCATTTATTTCATCATCAAAAATTTTGTTGTTTGTGAAATTGTGAAATATTTTTTTAGGGTTCAAAATTTACAGACTTGTGTTTTGAAAGTTAAAAATCATTGTGGTTGTGGCATTATTCATACCCTCCATTGAATCATAATAACCTCAGAGTTCATGGCACTATATAATTATAAAATTGCAATAACCCTTGTTTGTGCTAGTGAAGTAAATTAATGCATATATACTGAGCTTCATTGTAAAACACACAGAAGAAGAAATTATAATATGTACGTATACCTCTTAGTCATAAGATTCTTCATTACATGTAGAACAGCGTGCACTTTTGGGTAAAACTAAGTGCTCTTTAAGTTTATCTCACAAACCATTTATATCTATAGTAAATATATTTCTATTTCAGTTGTTTTATTGATGGATGGGAAATGTTGCTGTAGCTTCTATTCGTAGTGTACTGTTCGTATACAGTTTACACTATACAAATTGTAATGCAGTTTTAATTTTTGCTGTTCAGTTGCTGTAGTTAAGTAGCAATTTCTGAAAAAATGTTATTAGGTAATTAAAATCATGATTTCAAACCATAAATAACATTATCTTGTAGAAGAAGCACATCAGATGAATTAAATGCATTTACATTCAAGTTCTGGTACCTAATATAATTTTGATACAAATTTGAGATAATAAAAGTTGTATTTATATCAAAATGATAATTAACATTAACTTCTGATTGGAATAAACCATCTACTTCAAGTGGAACTAAAACTTCAACCTGAAAATGAGTATAGCTAATTAAGTATACTTTTTTTACATTATTATTTATAAAAATTTGAATGCATTGTCAACCATATTGGTACTCTCACTGTTAACAGTATTTTCTGCCATAATCCCAATAATATCTTATGAGAATTGTTCAGCTTAGGATATGTAGGGTAGTCCTATAGATACATACATATATTTCACTAACAATTGAAAGCAATCTCTATAATAAAAGTTTAATAATAAATAATAATAAAATTAAAAAAGTATTGTAGTAAGATGTATTAAACATTGTAATCAATACTTTTAAAGTAACAATAAAAAAATAACAGAGCATGCCATACATATGAAACACAAAACACTCGCTGTTGGTTTCAAGTATTGTCACTAATTTAATGTTCCTTGAACAATGTATCATCTCTATAACCATATGTAAGCAAAATTTTATATGCCATCCTCTCTCTCAAAACATCTGGTGACAGATGACACTTATACTTAAGATACTGTGTTTATAGCTTTATTAATGCTACTATTAATTTGTCATAAAGTAAATAACCTTTAATATTTGTTAGCATCTTTAAAATATTTTTTTGAGAGTTAATCATTATTAAAATAAAATTTTGTGGAATTATTATACTGAGCCTACTTGTAGAATTTTTTTTTCTGTCTTTTCTAGAGCCAACTTAGTGCTGTGTCCAGTATAAGACAAGAAATAATGAAATCATTATCTCTGTATTACTATACCTTTGTTGATCTTTTAGATTTCAAGGTAACTTATTTTGAATATTTGTTTTAAAGTTCTTAATTTAAAATATTTACTTTAATATTGCAATTTTGTGCTCAATTTTACATTTAAATGTAATTTGTAGCTTAAGAAATCCAATTCTGACCATCTATCTCTAACTCTTTCGTAGAGCTTACTCTGTGATCCTTTCACTTACTAGTCTCAAAGTGTTTATTGATGTAAAGTAGCTTTGACATAAAATCCAAAAAAATCAAACTTTTTGTGTTCAATCATATGCACATCTATGTAAGGGTGTACTTATATAACATAAACAATGGCATGAAAGGTATAATAATTTTCAGGGGTTGAAATATTACATTCCCAAGGAATTTAACTTTGTTTGAGGAATTTCATCTTTTTAATTGGCTTTCCTGATCACAAATGCATGTTCCATCCGTATTCCTTTAGTTATGACCAATGAAAATGAACATATTGCATGGATTAAATAAAACAACAATTCACGAGGAAATGCAACATTACATGAGGGAATGTAATCTTCTTGAAAGCTGAATGAAATAGTGACATGATGTCTTAATATCAGTTGTTCACATTTCAAACAGCTATAAGTGCAGAAGTTAAAAAATTTATGGTGTGTGACTTTTGTACTACCATGTATTATCAAACATTTAATCTAATCTGCTCTTTAGTAATGGTTTATGTTGATTTTGCATTTCCTGAAGACTTTGAGGTTAAATTGTATCAAACTTTAATTATAAGCAACATTGCTTAAATTTTGTTCACAAAAACTAGGTTTTGACAATGTTTGAATGCCAAACTTGTATAAATGTGTAAATTATAATCATTGACAATTTCTACAGAAAATTCCTTTTCTTTTGGTTGCTTGTAATGTTGTAACAAAAAAGAAATTCTTTTTCTACAGATTTTTTGACAAAAATTTATGAAACAATGAGTGATTTTTCCAAAACATGCATACGTCCACTGACACTTATAGCTATTTCTCGATCTTCATCTTTGCCATCTAAACATCGTGTTTGCTTGCTCCAGTCTTTATACCCCACTCGACTGCTCTTGGCAATATCTAATTTGCAAAACTTTACACTGGCCCTCACATGTCCTCTATGCAGGTACTGTATATAAACACTGTATATCGACAATATAATCACTTTTTCTCAACAGAATGCTGGTGCTAAGAGTTATGTTTTGTTGTTCACATTTTCTTTTGAAGCATTTTGACAGTAGTCTGATGTTTTTTGTTTTTTCCCCATTGCTGATATTTCTTTGGTTTTCTTTTGCAGATCAAAAAATAAAATAAAATAAACAAATGCAGGTATTAATTCATGTGTAACCGGCACAGGGGTTAACCAGACCTCGTCCATTCCTCCTTCATTGTCTGGTGATAGTTGGCGGTCAGGGTGGGGGTCCACTCTCAGTGGAGGCTGTCTGTAACCTGATTCAGGATGAGTTGTAGTTCTTCATGTGGCCCAGGGGTTCAGAGTTGGCTTTTCATCAAGAACCTGAATATACTGAGGAGAATTTAGACACTGTTTTCTGCTCCTTCTTTCACTAGAGCTGCTTCTACTTGAGGGCTCATCTGATTAGCCACCTTCTGCCTCTTTTCTGCAGTTAGTTACACAAGTTTGTGAAGCTTTGTGGATTCACCCCTTGTGTTTTTTTTTTTTTTTTGAGTCTACCCTGCCTTGTTGTCAGATAGATCTCGGGGGGGGGGGGTTGCTTAGTTCTTCCTCCTTCCCCTGATATTGCCGTGTATGCTGGGATGTTTGCAGTGCAATTATGAGAGAGTATTGCTATGCATTGCTCTTTTTGTTTATCAGAACAACATGCCCTGGCTTATCATCTGGCTGTAGTATATTTGGACACTACAACAGTTGGATTTGTTGTTGGATCTATGGGGTTCCAGGTTAGAATCTGTTATCCCTCTTACCAGATCTCCATTTTTGCAGATTTATTTAACTCTTATTATTGTATTGTGATACTCCTCTTCGTGATTTCCAGGAGGTGCCCCTTTTTCATCCTTACTAGTTTGCTGGAGTCCCTGAAACTGTCGAAGGTTGATTTTATATGGCATGTTTTCTTTATTGCCGTTGGCTGCTTGCCACTCTTCTACTCCAACGAGTAATTCTGGAGGATCGATCATTCGTGTCTTGTGGACCCCACCTTCGAAACCTTGTCCTATTGGTTTCCAGAATCAGTTCCGTCCTTATTCTCGGGGCTCTTTAGAAGTTTTGGTGGCACCAGTGGCGTTGGTGTCTCCCCATTCAGAAGGTCGATCCCATTCATCCTGGATTCTATTCTCGTCTTTTTCTGGTGACCAAGAACACTAGAGATTGGCATCTTATCATCAGTATGTCTCGACTCAATCTCTTCCTTCAGCCTCCTCATTTCACCATGGAATCTTTTCTGTCATTTCAATGGCATTTCACACCAGATCTGTTCTGGATATAGTGTAGTTTTCCCTGCTTGGGTACCACTTCTCATGGTACACCTTTGTTCTGTGCAGATGTTTTCTATATAAACTATGCCTTCACCAGTCCCTCTGCCTTCTCAATGTGGGATTCTAGCTATAAGTGTCAGCGGTGGTATGTATGTTTTGGAAGTTATCATTTTCCTAATCTGAAAATGCATTTCCAAACATGCTTACCTCTGCTGACACTCTCCCTCCCTTCCTCACCACTAAATGCTGGTGTTAGTGACCAGGATGTGGTAAGTCTCAAAAAGTGATTATATTGTTGACATACAGTGCTTATATACAGTACCTGCATAGAGGGCATGTGAGGGCCAGTGTAAAGTTTTGCAAGTTGGATATTGTAGAGGGCAGTCGAGTGGGGTATAAATACTGGAGCAAGCAAACACGATGTTTAGATGGTAAAGATCGAGAAATAGCTATAAGTGTCAGCGGAGGTAAGCATGTTTGGAAATACATTTTCATATTAGGAAAATGATAACTTTGTTTTTGCTAAAAAAGAATAAATCAGGTTTGTTTGTTCTAAAAAAAATATGGTTAAGTTTATAAGATTTAGTTGCTTGCATTATGACACTGAAGGCAACTTTTTTACCTACCATTGACTCAAAAGAGGTAGATATCCCTGTTACTTGTGGTCTTGTTACAGAAAATATATTTGAGGCCAAATTTGGAACTTAAAGACCTGGGCAGACAAATCAACCACAAGAGATTCCAAACCACTTGATTTGCCATTGAATATGGCACACTCGACATCATTGTTTATGTACAACTGCTCATCACTCAAATCTACAAAAGCAGCTGACTATTAAATACATTGTAAAGTATTTGATTTAATTAATTAATTCCCTCCCACAGGCATTAATGATGTTTACACTCATGATTTTCTTCCATCTCAACAGCTGAGAAAATTGTCATCTGATAGTAAAACAAACCAGAAATGACATAGCAACAGTAATTTTCAAACATAATTGGAATCTGTTATGGATCATATTACAGATTTTCAGGATTTAAAAGCAAACCAATTCCTTAAAAATTGGTGTAGTGTAACATACCTTCATTCTTTATTTAGTTAATTTGTGTAGAATATTTTCTACATCTGATTTGAATTTTTCTCTGTCCATGCATAAAGAATTTCAAGTAGCTTCGTTCAAAAAATAGCCATTTAATAAAGAAATTCTGGGACTGAGTTTTCAAAATGATAACTTTTATACTTTCTTGAAGTACTACTATTGTAAGTTGATTCTGTTGATAAATTATGTCTGAAAATGCATGTAATCAAGGTGTAGCAGATGAGAATAGTTGCATTTTTGAAAATATTTATACAAGTAATTTTTAATTTGTTTAACATGTTTTGTTTCACAATAAAACCTGTTAAATATTTTATTTTTGAAATAAATTTTGTCAAAATATTTTGTTTTACAATATACATTGCCTCTTAAATCAATTTTCATGAACAACCCAATTTTTGTGTTTGTGCAGGATCATGTCAGTGAACTTTTAACTACAATGGATGCATGTCAGCTTCAGCTTGATATTGTAAGTAATTAATTTTTTATAACTGTATAACTTGACATAATAGTTATCAGTATGATAATTGTGTAAGGATAGTAACAATTTTATGACACCATGAACACAGTCTCTATTAGTGAAATATGTGAACTTAAACGTTTTAACATTCACTGCCACATGTGCATCCAAAGGGATGTTAGCCAGTGCTGCTGATGCATGTGTGTCATGGGACAGATTTTAGTTGAATAAGCATAAATATACATAAATATTCTATCTGATATTATTTTGCATTATTAAAATGCTCCTAATAAAAAACAACCAATGACACCTGGCATGGGTATCGATCTGCGAGGTGCCACTGAATGTATTAAACTTACAGCAGCTAAAATTTCAGTTTACAATTTGGTTAAAGTTCTTTTTTTAGAATTTCTTTTTGAAAACACTATGTTCACTCAGGCATTGCTGTTCCTGTTATAATTTTAAAAATAAGATAATAATATTAATTTCATAGCAAGTATGACTAAAAAATTGTGTATTATATTCTTCTATTTTTAACAAAGTTAAAATTCAGTGTTTAGCTACTGACAGTGTATTTTCTAATGTTCATCTTTTTCTATTTCCAGACTATTAATTTTGACCTCACAAAAAACTACTTGGATTTAATAACAACTTATGTTTCTCTGATGATTCTGCTTTCTCGAGTTGAGGACCGTAAGGCTGTTCTGGGTCTTTTCAACACAGCTCATGAGATGACTCACACTCAGAAGTTAGTCCATGATTAATTTTCTTGTAATATTTTCAGAACGAGACCCAAAACTCGGGTGATTTTGAATACTTGACTGTTCTTTTCCAGGAGGATAAAGGGTTATGTTTAATGAGTGTGATGAAATATATAGGCTCGGATGTCGATGTCACGTAAACTGGATTTTCAATATGAGTTGATGTTAAGAACTAGCCAATCATAACCTAGAGTTGTTTGTGTCAGGTTTAGTTTTGTGCCAAAGGGGTGTGTGTAAAGTTCATAAAAGACTTATGTGGGATAATAGTTATAAGAATTGTTAACTAATTTCTATAAAGATAAAATCAAAAATAAAATAAATATATATACAATTAAATAACGGCAAAAAACGGTGGGAATAGAGAAAATAATAATGTAGCTCAATATATAAGAAATCAAATCAACATATAAAGAGAAATTT
>NW_013665711.1:1115661-1128461 GCF_000517525.1 Limulus polyphemus
CAATGCAACAGATTTATTTTCAATGTATGTAAATAAATTTAGCATCAAAGTGTAGTTTATAACCCAAATTAGTATATCTAAGTTTTAAATTCTTAATTTCAAAAGAAAATATTTTGAAAAATTCTCAATCCTCACTTCTCTGTCACATGACGTCTTTGATCTGAATTTTTCCATTATAGATTTTACATCTTCCCTAATACATCTTCCCTGACCAATTTAACCTCCTACTTTCTTGACTTTTTACGATATCAATAAATTTGTCAAACGTACACAGAGAAGCCATTTACATCTTTTCAAACGACCATCACAGAATTGCTTGCCCTCTCAACTGTGGGGGGCATTATAATGTGATGGTCAATCCCACTATTCATTGGTAAATGAGTAGCCCAAGAGTTGGTGGTGGGTGGTGTTGACTAGCTGCCTTCCTTTTAGTCTATCATTGCTAAATTAGGAATGGCTAGTGCAGATAGCTCTCGTGTAGCTTTGCACAAAATTCAAACCAAACCTTCCATCTTTTCATAGCTTTCAATACAGTTTTCTTAACCATTTTTCCTTACTCGATGGATTTTATAACCCATGGAAAGAGCATTTTTTCTTCTCTATTGAGCTTACAACCAAACTTTTGACAAGCTTTAATGTCACTACAGAAAGTCTTTCCCCGAAGAAGATAAGGGTTGATGTATGTTGAACAAAGTTGTTGCTTGTAACAGTGACATAATTTTTTTAACTTATTTATAGTTTAGTTAGAAACCCAGTGAAATTATAGTAGTTTTACAACATTCTATTCTATTGCATGATATATTTTTTTATTCTAAAATGCATATTTGAAAGGTATATTAATTTTTGTGTGTATGGTAACATCAATCACCCATAGTTGGATGGCTCAATTACTGTGATTTTTGGAATGTTAGCTAGAAATTGTCTAATGGTGTATGTGGGCTATTTTGTTTTTGGATTTTTACCCAAGAAGGGTATTAAAAAAACCTGAAATAAGATATATTTCAGTTTTTGTTTTTAACTTTTGGCTTTGAATTTTAAGACAACAAATACTTAATTAGTAGATAAGTTTATTATTACCATCCACAATGCAGGGTATGCAATTAGTATCTATTGGGGTTTTTAGAGATTGAATAAAAAAAGAGAAACATTATTTAAAATTCTTTTATACAATTTTTGCATCCTTAATGGGTACTCTCAACTTGTATGAACAGCAAGTATGTGATTGATAATCTAAATATACATGGTTTTCTTTTAGCAATGTAATGTCACATCAATTTTTTTTCATAATTCAGGAAGTCCAGTTGATATCATTGTTTTTGACACTTTTTATTTCATTAGGGAATATATATATATATTAAGTTATTGTAATTCACACCTTAAAAAGTACTTTTATTTCAAAAACACAGATTTAAATAGCCATACATCTAATATCAGAGGAAAAAAATCTACATTTTAATTTTTTCTTTCATGTAAAAAAATCACATCATTGTAAAAAAAATTAAAGGCAAACCCTAACATCAGTTAATGTTTTATGGCATAGCACTTTTCTTTTCAGTGTTACTCCTTTTTTCTTTGACCATTAAAACTGTTACAGTGGAAATATGGATATCTAAGTTTAAACCAGTAGCGAAAGAGTTGGTTTAGACTTTAATTTTAATTTAAAACTTATTTTGTTCAAAACATTCAAATTCCTAATACTGAAAAGGTTACTACTGTTATTAAACATAATTATTTAACATTTTGTGATATGATCCATTATGCCATGTCTTGTAGCATCTTTGTACTTCAGGGTACCCCATAAACTCGCATACAGCACCTCAGAGAAAATCCTCAGTAATCAGAAATAAAATAATTAACAAAAATGGATGAAAAACTTAGCATAGCAGGTCATATAGTGAAAATTTAGAACAACAATACATTTTTTAATGAGCCATTACTGGAGGTTTAAAGCATGTCATGTTGATATCACTAGCAATATTAAACCAGTGCTATCAAAATTGATATTGTTGTTGCATGTTTTTCTTTTTTTTTGTCACAAATACAGACTTCTTTTCTACTTCTTGATTTAAACACTTATAGAGTATAATATATTTTATCTAACATTATGTGAGCTTAGAAAAGTGCTTATTGAAAATATTATATTGTTTTTTTTATAGTTGCTTTGTCAAGCTTTAATGTCACTACAGCAAGTCTTTCCCCGAAGAAACCACACAGCTGATGAATGGAGGAAAAGTCAGATGCTAAGCCTTGTTGCTGCTCCTACTCAGATGTTGAATCCAGCTCAAACAGACACTGTAAGAAACAGAATGAATAATATATTCAGTAAAAAAATTGTATGAGTTAATTTGTCTTAATGATATAATGTTTCTTAAAAATTGTGTAATGCATTATTTCCTTTTTTCACCTCAGCATAGTGTACTTGTACAATCACTGTATTGCACTTTAGCATTTACATTCTACCCTGTTTTGCTACTCTCCAAAAATGGTGTAGTATAGAGATACATATTTTTAAATAAAATTCCGTAAGTTTCTTTGTAAAATTTTAATTTTATACAAGCTTTCTAGAAGTAATACAAAGGATCCAGGAATCTCTTTTAATAGCTAATGTTAGTGTATTTTTTATTTTTATTAGTTTCACCACACCTCTTGCAACTTCATTCTCTCTGTTAAGAAGTAAGGGCAGTTATAGTTCTAATTGTTTTTTCTTCTTTCTTTAACCAGATTGACATGCACATGATTTGATGTTAATTTCACATCTGTGCAGAATTTTATTTTGTTTGAAGTTTAAGTTTTTTAACACATCGGGAAAATATGTTCCATAATAAACTTATCACATTTTTATTCCAGTTTGACCATCATAATAACATCAAATCAACAATTAGTTTAAATTAATGATTTAATTTTGGCTAATCAGATCTATCTATGTTCTGTTTTATAGTGAACTTTAAAGTGCTGCATTTGTTGTGAAAGTATGTTACTTATAAAACAAGAGTTGAGAAAGTTTCGTTATTGGGCTTTTCTAACAATTTTTAGACTATGTTTTTGATGGCTGTTAGTTCAAGAATGAAAATAGTAAATATTGTGTTACATTTACAGATACCATGTGAATACTTATCTTTAGAGAAAATGGACAGGTGGATCACATGTAAGTTTTTAACTAGATTTCCATGTATGCAAACATTTTTTTTTTTTTTTGCTAAAGTCATACTAGAAATAACAGCAATGTAATAATCACAGTTAACTATGTAAGAGAGAACTCATGCAGACTACATTGTTAAGCCTTCCATATAGGAGTTAGATTATGAAAAACATCCCTATAATGGGGAGAGGGCATATATTTTAGCTATATAATAGAATTTCATATCTATATACAATAGTAACTCAGTCATGGTCATATTGAAACAAAAAGAGCTGTCCTTAAAATTTTTATAGGGAGATGTTTTCATTTAAGTAACTTGAGTATTGAACTGTTGCTGTATCTTTGTGGGAGTAGTTTATAGAACATTGTTAAAAAGTAACTTTTTCCTGAAGAAAAGGTATAGAGAATTACACCCAAATAAGCATTGAAAAATATAACTGTGTCAAATCTGTATCTAGTTGTAGAATTTCCCTTTTTTTTTTTAATGAAGTTTATATAAAAAGAGGGAAAGATAAGCTCCCCAAATACACCCCCACCCATTTATCTTGGTTCTCTAAATATTCTACTGAGTGTCCAAAACTGCATCCAGAAATTAGCCAAAAAATATTAACAGATAGCCAGCACAAGAAATACATTAACAAAACAATTTTCGATACTAGCAGCAACACCTGAAACATGGCGCACCCACTAGTCCCCTTATTACATTTGTAACAATTAACATGTTTTGTGTTAACCATATGTGCGTCTTTCTTCTTGTTTCAGGTACATAGCTCAGTCACTACCCAGAAAGAATATTAAGCATCCAGGTAGTGAAAGTGGGTTTTTCTCGGAGTACTCTTGTTTTCCTCCCACATCAAAATTCTGGGTATAAGATCTATAGATCCCCACCTATTGTTTTTGTGCTACTCCCCAACCACGAGCCGCTTTCAGTTCCTTTCTCTCTTTGCTTGCCTAACCCTATGCATCATGACAGGCTATTTAAATTTTATATCAGGTTTGTTTGTTTCTTTGCAAGGCGATTTCCAAATTACCTTTCATCACATGCAGGGTGAAGAGAAATACATTTCTGAATACTCCTAGTTGCATTTGATTCAAAACTTTAGAATCAAATGTTTTAAATCAAATTACTATCATAAGTTTGTGGAAACTCCTGGAAGATTTGTTTTTTATTTTATTTTTACTTTTCTTTGGTGGCTCCATTCATTGCATATATCCTACAATAAAAAAGATTTATAATGTTTGGAGACGGCTTGAATGGGTAATGAAGAAAAACTTTAATATAAGTTTAACAACAGCAAATGTACAACGTTTCGACAAGGTTTGTCATCATCAGGTACAAGTAGTTTACATTAACACAAATATGTATATATATACACAGTATGGAACAAAGAGGTCATGTGAATGGATAATGTTGCACAACTTGGAAGAGATATCTTGGCACCCCAGGGTGTTGGTTTAGAGTAGGGTTGTTTTGTTCAATTACCCATTCAAGCCATTTCCAAACATTATTAGTCTCAAAGTAGATTCCTTGTCATTGAATTTTAATAAAAAAGATTTATTAATTCAAAAACTGGATTGCAATTTAAAGAATTAAATATTTGTGAAAATGCAATTAACATAGGTTTCAGATAAAGCAAAGTATAAGGTTTATATTTTATATAGAAAATTATTGTAATTTATTAGTGATGATAATTTTATTTAGGGTTTCATTAGGGAATAAGATAATATTTTTGTATGGATGCAAGTTTTATAACTTGTATATTTTCATCTTTTACTACTAAGAAAACATTAACTTAAATGTCAGCAATGTAGGTACAAAAACTGTACATTTAGGCACAACTTTTGTTTTACTAAAAATAAGTGATGGGTGGATGTAGTCTTAAAAAATTAAGAAAACATACAGCATGAAACTCATTATTACAGTTAATGTATTATCTTGTGTGCATGTTCTAGATTTACCTGTTAAACATTTAATTGGATAAAGCTTTTGGTTTCAGTTGGATTTATGCTGATTCACCAGTATTTGAGTCAACCTCCAGCTATGGACCTGTTCATGAAGGCCCTTCACAGTGGTTGGGTCACTACACTTTTCAGAGATGAAGTTCTTCACACCCATCTGTACATTCAACAGTTTTTTGAAACAATCAAAGGGTAAGCATTCAACATGTAAGTAGCTCAAAAAAAAAAAGTGTAGATTAGCTTAAAGTTAGAAGTTTATTATTAGGTGAAAGCTAATCCTGTACTACTGAATTTATCATTTTTATATAAAACACTTCTACCATGACTACTGAATATTTGTTGATGAAAATAAACATCACTTGGCAACATTGATTATAAATCAGACAAATATTAAACTTAACATTCTTAAGTATTAATTCATGTTACCCATGTACATGCCCTTTAAACAAATTTTCCCAGTATAGTAAGAGATGCTGCATGACCAGTCAGTCAGTAAGATAGAAAGCAATAAATCAAATAATTTACTGTACTAGGTTGTGTTTAAGCAGCACATGGCAACAACTAGATTGTTTTCTCTTTTCATTGCTTTCTATCATAATTAATCAGAAGTCCTATTTCAATCCACAAGAAGGACTTGCATGAATGTAGTTAATAGGAAAGTAACTTAGTATTAATACCATAGATTGAAATACTTAGTTTTAAATATTATTATGTAAAAAAATATAAGAATTCTTTATTTTTGCCTTATTTTTTATCATTTGGAAATTTATTTCAATCTATCAATTTTGTTTTATTGTATAAAATATAGTTTATATGTAAGTGATGAAAATCAGCACTGTACACCAATATTGAACTTAATATAAACCAGAAACAATACAATAAAATTGAAACTGAAAATTATGCCTCCATTATCATTCCTTGTTGTTGTCATTATCCTTTTACTTAAGGACGACAACAAGGAATGGAATGATAATGGAGGCATAATTTGAGTTTAAATTTTAATATATTGTTTCTTGGTTTTATTTATATATATATATATATATATATATATATAATAATAATAATACTTATAAGGCTTCATGACACTCACCCCCCCTCATGGCCCTCTTGCACATCGTCACTAAAACTGTAATGGATAGACAGAAATTGAACTATTCTATCTGGATAAATGCATTTTGGCTTTTATGACTCCTCCTATTTTGAGAAATCAAGTGTGAGGTGATGGACACACACTGGCTTTTATATAGGTTAGATATAGAAGTTATAGAATAAGTTGTGTTTTACTAAACCTATCCTAAGGATATAAAATGGTTCTGAAATATTTTCTTAACAATTGCTCTTAGAGAGCCTGTGTATATTATGACAAAAAACAACAGGATATTTCTTCTTTTAAATAATATTTGATCATTATTATTATCATACATAAAAAATAACTGACTAAAAATAAATCAAACTTAATTTAGCTCTGCTTTTCAAAACATGAAGTCGTTTCTTGCATCAATATTACTCCTTATATGCATAGGTTGGATTGGTTTGCCAGACAAAGGGTATTCACAGTCAAAAGATTTAAACGAAGCTCTACATGTCTATCATGTATATTATAATGGTTACTGAGCAAATAACAAAAATAATACATGTATTTCTCATTGTTTTAAAGTAGTTCAAATTAGAGGTAAGTATTCAGATATCTAAATGTGACTTTTCCTATTACATATATTTTGCACATGTTTTAAAAGTTTATGGCTGAGGGTAGGGCTCAAGCATCCAAACCTTCCCCTTAATTAGATGCACGTCTTAACTAATGTAACACTGGTTACATTTATAGTGCATAATAAGTAAGCAATATATTAAGTTAAAGTTACACTATTGTTTAGTCCAAACAAGATATAAACAAACAACAGACATTGCTGTGTCTAGTTATTTAACCAATGGCCACTAGGCCACACCCTCACATTTGTAAGTTGTATACAGAATGCATGCATAACATTGTGCCAAAGGAATTAGTAACACTACTAGCAGTCATGTCATCTTTGAGTTCATATGGTATTTATTTCAAGCTAAACAACTTTGAGTAATGGCAAAACTACTAAAGCTACCTGCTTTTGTCCCTAATTTTGTACTGCCAACCAAACCGAGAGCCAATGGCTGGCAAGCACGCATGCATTGCCCACTATTGGTCTACTCTCTTCACCAATGAATAGGTTTGATTGTTTTGTGCCATAATTACTTAATTTAAAATAATAATGAGAAATCATATTGGCAACATGTTCAGTTTTTGGTTACTGGATGGTTGGAATACTAAAACAGGAATAATCAGAAAACTCATTTTGATTAGTTGATTATTTTTTGTAACATTAATTAAATTAATTATAATTTTGATTAACTGCTTATTTCACATTAAACAAATCACTTATAATCGATGCTTATAGGTAATTAAGTTAATTGCGCGGCTACACATAGATTTAGAAAGGAGAAATTTTAATAAAGAATGAAATTAAGAGAGTACTTAAAAGAAAGTAAAATGTTTAACATTAAGCCAATACAAAGAATACAGCTTATCGTACAACTTAATTTTGAAAGTGTAAGTTGTAAAACTACAAAGTATAGAATGGTTATATAAAGTTTAAACATGGGAAGCAAATTTGAAGTATGTAAAACATGAACATTTTTCTGATATATGAGATAGGTAAGTCCATCTTTGTATGATAGAATGTTTTTTATATAGGGTTTTTATCTTTTAATTTTTCCCAGTTCTAAGTTTTGGTTGTGCATTTTCTGTATTTTGGAAGGAAGAGTGATGAAATTTGGGTTCTTACAGATTAACCAAAGCTAATGTACTGTATTAAACTGCAATGTATTATGTATATAGTGTAAATGTATTCTAAAAGTATATTTATGTGAAGCCTTTTAGACCAAATGTCACACTATTTTTATATTATATTGACAACATTGGGATTTTTCCCAGCTTAAAGATTGTATAATGACTACCTATATTAAAATTAATGTCTCGCATCCTTTTCATTTGGTTGAGACTGTAAACTGACACTGTCATCTAAACATTTTTCCACACTTAATAACACTTTGTATATATTTCTGTGCATAAATATGTACATGTGAATTTAAAGTTTGATGGTCTATAAATTATGTAAGTTTTCAAATAAATTGGTTTAGAGTGGCTTCTCTTACTTTAGTCTAACTTTTTAAAACTTCATAAATCAAATACTTCATGAAATTGTTTTATTTACTGATTGTCCATAATATTGTTATGTTGATTACCTATAGCATGACATTGTATGAGCAGTACTGTAATAGTAATTGTTTGTTGTCATTAAAGTTGTGAAAATCTGTCCATTTAGTTTAACTTTGGTAGGTGGTAATTGCACCTAATTCTGTTATCCTGTACCTTACAAGTCCCCTGATGGTTAGCAGTAAGCTAAACGAATTGTAACATAACAATTCAGGGCTCAATTCCCAAGGCAGACACACAATGCCTACAGCTTATTGTGTAACATTGCTCTAAAAGAAACTTATATCTAAAAATGGCTCTACTGTGCTTCTCAGTTTTTTACCCTCTTTTCAATTAAAATTTTTAAGCTATTAGACTCCTTTTAACATTGGATGAGCTGAGTAGACAAAATAGGTAACTTAACAGCTTTAATGATTCAAAGAATTCTTGATTTTTGTTCTAGTAAAAGATATTCTAAGCTTATGACATTTGCATCTTATAACTTTATAATTTTTAATTATCATAATCTGTTTACTAACAAACATTACCAGTATTTAAAAAAAACATCATTCTTATTATCAAGTGTTATGTTCTAAAAACTAGCACTCTTGGAGTAAAAAGCAGAGACTACATATACGTTGAAGAAGGAATACTTTTATTCATCTGAATCTTATAAGGTCAAATGCTAGCATTTTGATACATCAGATTTTACTCTGTCACAGTATATTTTTCCATAAAGATAAACCATCTGTGTACATACACTGTACATTATAGAACAGAACTTTTTAAAGGAATTTGTAAATAAATTCCTTCTAAAATGTTTGTATGTATTTTTCTGTCTGAATCTTGAAAATATTTCAAATTTTGTGTTTAATATATAGAGCTATTGACATAATTTTCCTGGCTTATATTATTTACCAAATCTATCTGTTTGTTATAGGTATAATAAACGTGTGTCAGAAATCAAAGATGCATATAATTTTGCACTTCAGAACTCGTAAGTCAATTTTATGAACTAATTTTAGTATCTTTATAACAGTATTTTCTCTTTCATTGTGTATTATAGTAAATAAGCTTACTTTATTCATATGTGGTACTTTAAGATTGATAAATAAATGACAAGATATATATTTTTTTATGATTTCTATGACAATGTTTTCAATTGTACATGAACAATTTGTAAATCATTTTATTGTAATTCCATTGCAATATACCCTGAAAAATATCATGCAGTCTGTAAGCGATATAATTTTGGTTGCCACCCATGTGTGTTGTGAGGGGACCTAAAAATGGGAGCTTTAACAATACATAATAAAAGCTGAATCAAAGTAAAGATACTTCAGATATGCTTTTATTTTTAAGATTCCTAGGGTTTTTAGTAAAATTTTCTTTGAAATTTTATAAATATTTTTAAAATATTTAAATTTCAATACCACATGATTGTTGTATTATTGTTTGTTTTTTAAGACATTTCATATGATTTTGTCTAGAAAATGGTTCACTTATACTTGTCCAAACAAGACTAGCAGTTGTGTATTTTATCCTCACTTCCATTGGCATGATTTGGAAATTGTTGTATTTTCGTCCTCACTCAGCAACAATGTTTAAACATTTCTTTATAGGCATTCAGGCAATAATATACAAATAAGAGCTATTAGTGGGGAAAAAGGAAACAAATTGTATTTTTATAGCGAGGGAATGATTTAGATCTCTTGAAAAATAACAGTGTAATGACAGATTGTTTCCTTCACTGGTGGGCATTTTGTCTAGTACACGAATCATTAGTAAACAGTAATTTTATGTTTATAATTTTACTATTTTTCCTTTATTATATACAAAAAGTCATAATTAAATTAACATTATTTTGAAAATGCTGGCAATAAAGCAATTTGTTATATTTATAGGAATGTAGAATTTTAAGATTTTATTTGCATAAAATCCTTTAAACTTGTTACGTATGTTTTGAAATACATTTGTAAATGTAGAATTGTTGTAGATAGTATACAGTGTTTAGTATTATAGAATACTAATTTTATAATTATGATAACAAAATAATGCTTGTTCCTTTTTCTGATGTTTGGTATTTCCTGTTTGTGTTGCTTTATTTTAGTGGACATATGCATAAAGAGAGAAGAAAGTTTTTAAGGACAGCTTTAAAAGAACTGGGTCTGATATTTACAGACCAGCCAGGACTTTTAGGACCAAAGGTATTTTTTGGTTTTTTAACTCTTAGTCTAACAAAAGATTCTTAGCTCAAAAAAAAAGGAACTTGAGGCATATTTGTTGCCACCACTTAAGCTTGTTTGTAATTTGACTTGGAGTATATAGTAACCTCATTTTTTGTTTTGGGAGTTTATTAAGGTAATATAAAATATGGAGTTTGGTATTATAGGTAAATGTTATACCTTTGGTTATATTTTCCCAAAGGCTTTATTGGTATTTGTGGGTCTCTCATTTGCAAGAGACGAGGTACTTTGGTTAGTTCGACATTGTGATAATCCTCCTCCACGCCAAGGAAGGGTCAGACCCCAGACTGAAGACTTACTTGATCGACAACTCCCTGAATTACTTTTTCATATTGAAGAACTACGAGGTATTTATTTTTTCTACAAGTTTTTTCCATTCTTTCATAATGTTTTATTTCCTTATTATTAAACATTACACTTAAATAGTAAGTGTGCAGTTATTCAGCTAATTGTTTATTTCATATCACAGTTTGTTTATATTAGATAATTATTACAGTCATTGCAATATAGATGAGTTATAGCTTTTAACTAATAGAAAGACTGTTCATATCTATACCAACTCATTCATTAGCCTAACATACAGACAACTGATTATTAGGGCCATTGAGGCTGTTCTTGCACACCCACCTTTGACAAATGTAAAAATTCAAACCCACCCTTTTATTTTCATTAAATCATAGATTCCATTTTTAAACTGCTGTAAAGTGCTGGCCTCCTACACTACTGATGGCATCTCATTCCATAAGCCAATCCTTTAAAACAAAATCTGTATTTCAAACCAAAAATGCATCCTTTTGTTCTAGTATTTTCAGAATATAGAACAAATAATTCTATGGCCTTTATCCAAATAACTCTGTGGTCTTTATCCTATTGATCCCCAAAATAATCTTATAAGATTCAATTATATCATATCTTACCCTTCTTTTCTGAAGAGAAAAAAGTACGAGTTCTTAAACTCTTGCAGTAAAATAACCCTATCATCCCAATAGTCTTCTGAGCTTTTTCTAATAAGTCAATATCCTTACTTAGATAAGGAGACCAAAACTGTAGAGTATTCCAAGTGAGGCCTAACTAGTTAATTTTTTAGAGATAATTAACTTTTGGCTTGTAAACAATATGTATAAAATACACATTAAACTTCTATTAGCTTTACTACTAGCATTTCAACACTGTTTCATTGGCTAAGGTGTCTTTCCAAACATGTGCCAAGATCTTTTTCTTCGATCACGTTGTGTGTGTGATTCAAAGTATGATAACCCAAATATAATTAAAGGTCATGTACCAAAATTAGTTAATCCATGGAATGATACCTTATCAAAAGCTTTTTTAAAATATAAGTACATGAAATCAACACCCTATTAATCATCCAGATAACAAGTAGCATCCTTGAAAAAATAGATAACAGATTATCAAAGCCAGATTTCCCTTTGGCAAATCCACCATGTCTTTCTTTTATGATATCATATCTTACTGTAAAGCTTTTATCAGATTTTGTATAATTTTTCCCACTTAATAAGAAACATTATAATTTCCAGGAAAATGTATTACCCTCTTCAAAAACAGGAGTAATAGTTCCAACTATCCAATCCTTTGGCACCTGCCCAGTGTCTACTGAATTACCAAAAATGAAAAAGAAACGCTCCAATACCTAATCTTTGACTTACTTAAAACTTCAGAGAAAACTTTGTCTGGTACTGGTGCATTATTTAAAACTCCAGCCATCTCATAGTCTTCAACAGAAATCTTGCCATCAACATCCGTTAAGAGCACAATCCACATTTTAACTTTATGCTTACATTTAATGTACTTAAGAAATCATTGTCATTAGTTTTAACATAATCAGCCAACTGCTTTTCATAATGCCTTTTAGATTTCCTAATTTCTTTGTCAACCAATTCACTAGCCTTAATATAGTTCTGCAAGTCTTCCAACCTATCAGTTAATCTGAACTTCCTAAACTTATGGCACTTATCCCTGATTTTTTTCCTGTAAGTATTTAGTAAGCTAGTTATTTTTATCTTCCCTGTTAAACCTTTTTCATCTTTTCAAGAACATGCCTGTCTTGAAAATAAACTGCTTTTAATTCAAGACAGGCATGTTCTTGAAAAGATGAAAAAGGTTTAACAGGGAAGATAAAAATAACTAGCTTACTAAATACTTACAGGAAAAAAATCAGGGATAAGTGCCATAAGTTTAGGAAGTTCAGATTAACTGATAGGTTGGAAGACTT
>NW_013665711.1:1128471-1130369 GCF_000517525.1 Limulus polyphemus
AAGTCTTCCAACCTATCAGTTAATCTGAACTTCCTAAACTTATGGCACTTATCCCTGATTTTTTTCCTGTAAGTATTTAGTAAGCTAGTTATTTTTATCTTCCCTGTTAAACCTTTTTCATCTTTTCAAGAACATGCCTGTCTTGAATTAAAAGCAGTTTATTTTTTAAATTTGTCAATTTTGTACCACATCATCTTTTTAACTCATTATCCTAGTTATTTTATGATTAATCTTGTGTCGTAGCCTCAAAATTAGGAACTAAAAGCTCATTTCTTTGTTATCACAGTATGTAGAAAAACATTGAACCTAATTATATAATAATTACTCTTCCTTAAATATTGACTTTCTTTAACTTCTTTTTTTTAGCTATAACTTTATTAATGATTAGCACCAAATCTAAAATGGTATCTGCTCTGGTTGGATCTCTGGCCATTTGATATATAGAACCAGCCAGAATTACTTTAAGAAAATTTTATCACTCATTGTTTGACTTCATACAATCCATCTCAGTGTCTAAAATTGCAGTTTCGTTTAATTATTACATCACTATTCTTATTAGTAATAAAATTATTTCATTATACAATTTCTCACTGACCTCATATGTTTCATTAGGTAGCCAATTAAAAAATCTATCCTTGCAACCCCTTGTTGTAATCCATACAGATTCAGCCTCTTGACTACCATTTTTTGTCTTCAATCCCACCCAGCTGTAATTCATCCCTTACACAAAAAGTTTGTTCACTCCATATTTTCAAAATTCTGTCACTTCTAAGTAATGTATAACCTAGAATTTCAAAATAATTCCAGTTATCACTGTTATACAAATCTAAGTTCAACCATTTGTTATAATACTCCTGATATTAGAATTACAGTAACTAAGCTTGTTCTTGAAGCTACTATGTTTATCTTCAAATCTGACAGACTTATCCTTAAAAACTGTTATTTAACTTGTTCTCTAAATCTCCTGTTTCCTTACTCATTGCCCTAACTATCTCATGAATTTATTTACTTCCTATTTCCATCACATTGTGCAAGTTTAGTTTAAACTATATTTAATGAATATTTCTAGAGCTTTCACTATAACCTGTTTAAGTGGAGCCCATCTATAACATATAATTACCCCCTTACTCTGAAAACCATCCCACAGGTCCAACCAACCCACCTGTTACTTCTCAGCATATCCTTGATAATCTGTGTGTAATTAGTTTTTAATTTTTGTATGAATGTTTTTGTTTTTTTTACTGTGCAACCATGCAGTGGCTGTTCTCTGTGAACCTCTTGTTTGTTTGTTTGTTGTAGATCTGTTGGTTTATAGACAGACTTAAACACTCATAACAGGCAAGTTTCCACAGGTACACTTGTTACAAATGGAACAACACTTGTCTTCATATTAATCAAACAATATCTTAAAAGGTCTTAAATCATCTTCCTTCTTCAAAATTCATTTCTTGTGCATTTCAAGCTGCTTCATTTATTCTATATTTTGTGACCTATGCAGCCAACTTCATGTCAGAGAAACCAATCGGTTGTTTTCTGAATGTACATCTATAAATCATTAATTATGGAACATGCTAAACCTGGCAATTATAATTTTAACAAAGCCGATCAATGTGTGTAAATAAATTAAAAAATATGTGCTATAATTCTAATTCTGTTGCTATAATTTTTATCATACTCAGAAGTGTATGAGTAGGCAAGAATGAATTAATAACCAATGAACTTAAGGCTTGGAAATAAGCAGCTGCTCACAGTTTTTCAAATTAAAAGTATGTTAAAGACTCTCTCTCTCTCTTTATAACACACACACACACACACACACACACACACACACACACACACACACACACACACCGAGTAGTGTCTATATTTATAAGTTACGTACTTTAGTTTGTTTACTT
>NW_013665711.1:1130390-1139093 GCF_000517525.1 Limulus polyphemus
CACACACACACACACACACACACGAGTGTGTACATTTTATAATTAGGTACTGTATTTGTTTTCTGATTTCAGCATTAGTTCGTAAGTACAACCAGGTGATCCAAAGATATTATGTTCAGTACCTCTCCAGTTACTATTCTGTAGCATTGGATCAAATGATTCAGGTAAATGTCATTATTTGTCATTAATTGGTCAGTCAATGAAATATTTCTGTTGCTTTTTATATAATTCCAGATGGCAGTCTGTGTGTGCTTGGTACAATTTGGGATCTTGATTTCTTTAATTAGCTAATCAACTAAACATTTCTGTTTCTTTTTATATAATTCTAGACAGTAGTTTGCTTATGTTTGATCCATTTTATGAAGAAACCCACTTCTGCTGATGTTTTCAATTTATGTGGGTAGTGAGTGAAACAAATTGTATTTCAATATTTATGTTGTATACAGAATGTTCCAGTGATGCCTGAGGAGGACACTGTTATCTTGTCATCAATTTGCAACTCCATCTCAACAATTTCGGTTAAACAAGGTATTACATAACAGTTAAACAGTATTTAATTCTTTAGAAAAGTGTCAGTATTGCTCCTCAATTTTAAGAATTTTGCTGTTTATCTTCTGACTGATGTATTGTGGTCAGTATAGTGTCCGTACATTCAATTATTAGTCTTCAAACAATTTTTTTTTACATTTGTTTAGAAGAGAGGTTGCTATTAAAATGCTTGACACAATATATTAAATATTCTTTTTATCAAATAATCTTGTTTTATGTTTTAATTTTCTTTTGTATAATAACTTATGAGAGAATCTTATTTTGACTAACTCAACATTTGAACTAAGGGCCATAGTTGATTAAATTACTAACAAAATGTGAAATACACAAATGAAATTTTAAGGTATAAGTTTTTGATTGTAAATTTTGATAAAAAAATGTGAATTATAAGGTTTTAGTAAAATTATAATTAATTGAAATGTCTATTAAAATTAAGCTACAAATGTGTTTGCTATATATGGAAAGCTTAAATGTAATTTATTGATATGTAGGCCATCATATGGTGTTTAAACTGATAGTGAAGCATGGTTCTATGTTCATGGAATGAGAAAGTACAAATCACAATTAGTTCAATTTAAACTGTGTTCAAGCTGGTATTAAACAGAGCAAGGAAGTATGTAATACAAGATACTGCACATTCAGTCAGATATTTGTAATCAGTATCATAAACACTATAAAACTTAATTGTGTTAAAACAATGTTACATAACTTGTATTCTTTCATCATAAGAAATTGTTCATATTGTGAAATGATTATGTAGCTTTTTATAGATTATTCAAATTGCACAGACTTAGGTTATATGTAGAACTACATTTACTAGCTCAGTAACATGTACTTGTTTTAATTATCAAACTGAGTTATTTTTTAAGCTTTTTGCACATAAAGATTATAATTATAATGATTATTATTATTGAAGTTATGTAATAGATAATTATGAGTCTTTACATGAACTTAAAATATTCATAGTAGCTGAATAGTAACTTGTTGGAATTACATGTGACAGCATAAAACATAGAAAGCAATACAACCTATGTATATTTTATTAAAAACCTTAGAGTTAATTGTGAATCTTTCTTTTCAGTGCTAAAATGTTCAATTTCAGTAAAGAAGAGAAAGAATCCATAAAACTGAAAACTTGCGAGTTCTTAAAGACAAAGAAATAATAAAACGTTTACTAATGATGATGATGATATTTATTTCTCAACATTTTTTATTATTTTTACATCAATAACACTCATATCATGGATGCAATGGTCATAACAATTATTTTACCTCTTATAATATATTTGTAATGGTACTGCTCCCTTTACATGGGAATGAAATTTTTTTTACAATTGCTTAAGTCATGGCATTTAATATGTTACAAATCACTTTCTGTTACAAGAATCGGAAAGGAAAATAGTTTTAAATGACTTGTGAACATAAAGAAGCCAAACATTTTAATTAGGTTTGATGAAAGCTCAGTTTTGTTCTGGTTAAATCTATGATGATAAAATTCACAAATTTTCTCTTACAATGATGTACGTTTCGTGCTGATTTTAAATGGTGAAGTTCATATGATTCCAAATATCTGACTAAAGTAACTTATGTCTGACTAACTAAAACATTTGAGTAGTTTCTAAATAATAGGTAAAGATCACTCTGCATGCGTATTAAATATGAAAAATTACACCTCATAATTTTTTCTTTTTTAACCAAAGTGGAAGAAAATGAACTTTTTGAATTTCGAGGACTGCGGCTTGATTGGTTTAGATTGCAGGTATGTAATTTTCTTTTAAAATATTTATATCTATTTTTTATTGGATTTTTGAAATCCTTATCAAATATTTAGTACTTTATTACATAGGTTCCCAAACTTTTTAGCTTGAGACCCAACCCCCCCAGCCCCAAGATCTTTCACACCTTACCTAAGGACCCACACTTGATGATTTGGTAGAAATTTTAAGTAATAGCAATTCAGAGGTACTTCATTTTCACTACAGTTCTTTGAAAAATAAAAAATTCAAGTATCAACAACATTGTATAGTCACATTTATTGCAATAAAATAACATTTTTGCTGAAAGTTTTGCTTTGTCTGGTATAAGGAAAATTTTAAAAAGAATATTTATACATGTACTGAGGCTCCCCTGAGACTGTATCGTGGACCTCTAGTTTAGGAACCACTACCTTATTAGGTAATATAGTGGCATTATGTTTTTTAGGTCTATTTTTGAAAGAACTATAACAACAATTTGAGTCTTATTTTTATAGTATTAATCTCTGAGCAGTATAATTTTGCCCCAAAAAATTTTTATAGAGAAAATATTGTTTTTATTAATTTTATTAAGATTTTTTTTGGTAGGACTTGTTACATATAAAGACCTACATTCAGAAATTTGTATAACTCCTCTCATTACTCTTTTTTTTAGTAGTTTTTATATTCTGTATGTTATTTTGATATATTAAAATGAGTCCAGAATATGCCCCTGGTGGTGACAAGTCTGAGGGCTGATAATGTTAAAAATAAGGTTTCGATACTTAGATTGTCAGACTGCAGATAGCCCATTGTGTAGCTTTGCTCTTAACAACAGATGAACAAAAATTCATAATATCAGAAACAAATTTATTTTGTGCATTTTTAAAATGAGAATTATAAGTTTTGCTGTAATGAAGTTGAATTTTTGTATAAATATACCTGTCTTTGACTGTGATTGATTTTGTAGGATTCTAATATTCTGCAAAATAGAATGATGTTTTTGATCATTGTTTTTCTTACAGATATTTTTATCAAATTTCTTCATTTAGGCATTACAACATTAATGATTTCTGTTTTCAAACTATTGTTTAAGTTGTCTTACTCTCAACTAGGTACAGATTAAAAAAAAACTACACGAACTTGTATATAGTTTCTATTAGGCATACTGCAGTGCGAGCAAGTTCCCTTTGCATTTCCATGATACTTGAGATTCGGCTGCCTTCTTGAACACAGTAGTTTTCACACTAAGTTAGTGGATTATTTTGATGATTTAAAAAATTTACATAAAATTAAGTGTAATTTCTTTTAGTCTTACTGAAACATCAGCAAGTAGCCTTTGAATTTCCATGACATTTGAGACTTATCTGTCCTCTTGAATACAATAGTTTTCTGCACTAAATTAATGGACTACTTGGAGGATTAAAAAAGTTAGTAAACTTGAATATAATTTCTTTTAGGCTTATTGCAGTGTCAGCAAGTATCCTTTGAATTTCCATGACATTCGAGATTTGGCTGTCCTATTGAACACAATAGTTTTCCACACTAAGTTAGTGGACTATTTGGATGAGCTTCTTATTGAAACTTCAGATCTTTCTATCTTCTGGTAAGTTTAAGAAAATGTCTGACTATAAAGACTAGCCACTCTTTCTATTCAGTAGATTTAATGTGAGAGTATACATGTCATTTTCCAAAACACTTTGAGTCTTTTATCAAATAACTTGCAAAGCTTGAGTTCCCTAAGGTAAGAAGTTGGTTATATCTTGAGATATATTAATTGATAGCCAGATGTAGCCAAATCTTAGACCTTTATTATTTTTTTATCTACTCTGGTTCAGTAGTCATGGAAATTGTACTAATTAACTTTTAGTGTTATGTATTCTACAAACATGTGGCAACAACAAGTAGTTAATCAATATGAATGGTTAGTAACTATTGAACTTTATACTACAAGATGGGTAATAACCACTCCACTTTTACCATGAAATGCTGAAAACCTCTTAATGCTTGATTTGTTAGTATAAAGATTTAGGTATACTTAATGACTGTTATATATAGTTCAATCTCATCACTTTAAAAAAAGGTGCACTTGTTCAAATGTACTCAGATGTAATTTTTGAGGGATGGAGTTTCATTAAGATACATAAACATATTTATGCTAATAGATTTAATAAATTCTTTATGACACTTGCATTTATAGGCTTAAAGTACAATAAAATAAATAGCAAATGTAATTATTTGTTCTCATTGTGAAGCTCATAAAAATACATCATTAAAACACATTGTATGATGTTATGTTGGTCATAACATATTTAGAAAAATGTTTCCAAGTTTTTGTTTGCATCTTAAGTTATTTTTTATAAATAATTTTTTTTATGTATTGATATTACACAAATGAATGAAAATAAAAAATAATTTATTGAAATTCAACTAAATATTTCATTGTATGTAAATGTTAAAATACTTGAGTGCAACAAATAAGGGGAAAAATCATGCTGAAGATAAGTTTACTGTCATTAATCATTTCTATATTATTTATTTTATTACATGGAATATATTACTTTTCTGTACTTTGTAGAATATGATGTTTTCAATACATATTAACTTGAATATGTGGGTGAACCAGAATAATGATACAGTTGTACTCTCAAAAAAGGATAATTGTGGCTGGTAGTAATAGATCTTATGATAAATTATAATTACAAAATAATTATTCTTGTGAATTAATGAAAAAAACCTCTGTTAACTTTCTGAGTTTTTTTAAAGATCAGTACATATTATGTTTCATTAATATAACAATGGTAGTTTTGCAGTACAATGTACCAAGTTGGAAATATGATACAGACTGTGCATAAGGACAGAGAATTGATTGACTTTACTGTTAAATTAATTCCATGATGTTTCCCCAACACCCATTTAGATAGTTCTTCAAGGTATTCTAACCCATAATTTTGTCAATTAAATAAAGACTTATTGCTTGTTAGGGATATTTGTTGTTACTATAACAAATTTAATAACAATATTTTATTTTTCTTGTGAGTATAAAACACATTTTTCCCAGCTACCCATGAACCTCTTCTTCACCTTCAATGCTTCCATCTATCTTTGTTTTTCATTCATTTATTTCTTTTTTAAAAAAACAATGCATACATTTTCAGCCATGGGTCTTCTTCAGGTGCTAGCTCATGTCCAAAAACGTTTGCATCGGTTTTTAAATAAATGAAAAACCTTTTATATTTTGAGAATGTATATAATTAAATTTCTATCATGATGTTTAAGATGGGTCTGACATTAGATGACATTGCTGAATCTCATGATCAACTTATCCCAACATGGCTTGTTACTGTCTCTCCTTGTGATCTTTCTTTGACTCACCTGAATGAGTCATATATTCCCAACTGGAAGTACTGACTTCTCTTTAACCAACATCGTTTTAGTCATTTTTTGAATGGCTCAAAATCTGTTCACTGTGTGGGCTGTGCCATGGTTTGTTGCAGTTCTGTAGTTAATTGTAGGATCTATTTGCATATTCTCTTTTACTGTTGAGTTGTATGTAATCTCATTTGCTTTGAATCATATAGAAGCTATGTGGTACACTAATTGTACTATCTATATAAACTCACTTAGCTCCTTGACGATCTAAGAATTGTTTAAATGTCAGTTCTAGACCAATTCTTTTAAATATTTGTATATTCAGAGGTGACTGGCCCATTTTTCACTGTCATCTTCCTCTCTATCCAGTGTTACTGAATTCCTGGTTGTGCTGGAATCTGAGGGAACAAGGTCACTGACACTGTGGCCAAAGTTGCCTCATCTGGCAAGAACACCCTTGAATATTCCAGAGGGAGAAAGTTGTCCTCACAAGGCTCCACATTGACCACAGTTTTATTGCACTTTATTTTCTTTCACAAGGAAAAGATTCACCAATGTGTGTGTTGTGTGACACTCAAGCCTCAATTATCCATGTTTAATTTTCATACCTTTGCTATGACATTCAGTGACAGTATTATTTTTGACATCTTTTAACATCTGATACTTCACTGACATTGGGCAGTGTCATTAGCAATGATGGTACTGTCCAGATTGATTGTGTTTTCAGCTTTTTAATTACTATAGGCCTTTTTAAGTTTTAATAATTGATTTCAGCCTTTTTCAAGGAAGAAACTGTTCCTTTGTATGTTTTATTTCATATAGTCTGATTTCTCTTAAATAATTTTCAGTGACTCTTGTTTCCAAAAGTTATATTGCATTATTATTTTATGTACCTTTGATTAGAATTTTTGTTATTGGTGCTTGGAACAGATAGCCTCAATGCTTTGCTCCCTATAACCCCAAATAAACAATAAAAAAATGTATTAGTCATCATACTTTATTAGTTTTGCTCTTGCTACATTGCAGCTTTCTAAACCGAATTTTTGAAGAACAGTTTCATATGTGTCTGGAGTTTCCTGCACAGACAAGGTACATCATTGCCTTCCCTCTCATCTGTAGCCATTTTATGAACTGTACCCATGAGCTCTGTCCAGAAGAGGCAAGTTTTTTTGTATGCTTCATTCTAATTGTTTTTAAAAAGCTAGAATAATTAGCATGTAATTTAATTTCATTATGTTAATTAGATAAGCATCTTGACTTTTTTGGATTTACATATTTGTTATTGTTCATGAACATTTTCTGTAAGTGATTTTATATTCAATGTATTTGAGTGATAATCTTCCCTTTTTTATTGCTCTTTATTTGCTATTTATTATTGCTCATGAAGATTACCTCTAAGTGATTTAATGTCAATGTGTTTGAATGAAAAATCTTCCATTTCTGTATTTAGAAAGAGTGACTTGGTGTGTGTGTGTGTTTGTACAAAATAGCATAAAAAATAACTAATTGATTTTCTAGAATTATATATGTTGAAAGTTATCAAAATAATTATGTTTTAAGGTGTGTTGTGATAACCTTTACATGCTGTTACATAAGAGACAAGTTTTTTTTTTTGTTTCTTTATAGCTTATTCAAACAGCCTAATATATGTTGTTCATGTTAGGCTTGGTAAAATTTATTTCTAATGATTGAGTATTTTGAGTTTCTTTCTTTGTTTCTTTTGTAAGTTTTTGTGAGGACATTTAGTGTTTGTTATGACAGTGGACATTGACAGTAGTTATATAACAGTCAAAAATCAAGGTTGTCAAGTGTAGAAAGTCTAATGTTATTTGTCAGCTTTTGGTACTTATTTTGCTATTATCAAAAACTTAGTATATATTAATTTTCATAAATTGGCTAAAATTTTCTAAATTTCTTTCACTATTATGATAATAGAAAATATTAGTGATGTAAATTTATTGAAATTTTCAGTTTTGTGAAAGCAAATGCTTATCTAGTTTGTACTTTTAATATCTCTAAAAGGAAATTTTGAATGCAAAGTTTTTCATTCATTGCTTATTTTCCCACAGAGACATCACATTGGAGATCGCAGCCTCACAATGGTCAATGCATTTCTTGACGAAATGTCTCGAGAAGCCAAAAATATTATCACAACTATTTGTGATGAACAGTGTACTCTTAGTGATAAGGTGAGTCATGAATTTTTACTTGTTTAGGAAAAATGTTTTAACATAAATGTGTTTCATATTTAACTCTCGCTACAGCCAGGTCAAAGTGTGCATGTCACTTTTTTAGAGAGTTACATTTAAAATTTAATTAAAGTACTTTATAATCATAAGCTTTGAATAAACTTGACATAAAAATTTAGTTGGTACATCAAATTTTAATGGCATACAAGTTTTAAGTTCTTAAATTTATAAGGAAATATCTTAAAATATCCTCAATCTCACCCTTGTGTGAGAATTGTGACATTTGCTCTCTTGGTATCCCTTCTTCTCTAATTTTTGTACCACACATCTGAGAAGTACAGAATGTAATGTAAATTATTCTTTATAAGATTGTTATCACTCAAGCAAAGCATAATCTTATAGCTTTCAACCTTATTTGGTGACAGAGCCATAAACTAGAAAATCGGACTCCCTTAACCCTTTCAAGACGGGTCACGGGTGAAAGGCCATGCCATCTTCTTTGTTGACTCGCATTCAAAATTTTATTGAACTACAATTTTGTGAACTTATGTCAATAAGTTTGATATCAAACTGTAGATTATAATTCAAGTTTTAGTACTATACATTACTCAATTTCTTAATTTAAAAGCAAATATTAAAAACACAGATAAACATTGATTTTTGTGTGTCATGTGGTATGTTGAATGCAGCACTGGTTCAAATTAGATGTTTGTGAAGTCAAAATACTAAGTCTATAGTTTTGTATGAATTAGAAACTCAAATTATCGATATTGAGAAGCTATAATATAAAATAAGAGCCTCTTATCTTTTCCATTTGCTAAGATATTGCTCATGTAATAAATCAAACACAGTGGCACCCC
>NW_013665711.1:1140009-1158393 GCF_000517525.1 Limulus polyphemus
TAAAAGTATTTTTAATCTTAAAATGAATATTACTTTGTGTGATAGATAAGCAACATGCAAAAAATAAAAAAGACATGAGAAAAACATTGCTTTACAAACCTTAAGACTTAATATGTATATGAAAGCATTGTAATGATTACTAATAATCTGCCAAATTTCATTAACATTCGCTTACTAATTTAAAAGTTATAGCATGAAAACTATAATAAGCACAAAATGGTTACAAGGTCGATTTCACAAATAACCAATATTTCTAATTGACATTTAATCTATCAAATGACATATTATATTATGTTGTTTTCTGGACAGAGAAATGTCTCTTTCAGTTCAAAATTCATTCCCATGGGAAACATGTCGAATGTTTAGTGGCTTCTATCACATAGTTAGAAAGCTAGAAATATTATGATAGTTACTGTATATTGTCTGCTTTTTATGTGTTGTTATTCTGTGTTCTTAGGTGCATTATTTATTCAAATAAAAAAATTTAGTGTAGTAGTGGTAGTACCTTTACTATAAAAAAAGTAAGGTTAAGTTTCATCGATAGTCGACAGGAAAAAAAAAAATAAAGACCCAGATAAGCACTATATTTTTTGTTTTTTGTGTGTATTATATATTTATTATTAAAAAGTAACTAAAATTTAGAAACTTTTTAGGTTAGATTAGGTAAAATAAAGAAAAAAAAAACATTTTTGAAGAGCAGCTCGTGAATAGCCTGTGCCTTATGTAATTCAATAGGGTAATGTGAGTTACCAATGTTCACCAAGTGATTTACAATTTGTATGGCAGGATAATTAGTTAGACACAGTCCAAAGGGCAATAAAACAAAAAAAATTTAAGTATAAACGTGTATATAATGTTTCAAGAGTTAAGCTATTTAGGATAAACAAATGTAGTTGTTTCATGTTACAATTTGAAGTCATTCTAGAAAAAAAAAAGGGAAAATTTAGATTTCTTATTCTTTTATGGTAGTTACGAGGTCAGTAAAAATTGACCAACCTTGTATTAAGTTAGAGTAGAAGAAATAACAGATTCAGTATAAAGTTTTACTGAAAAAGAAGTTTGAAATTTATCATTAAGTATGGTAATATTAAATAGTAGGAACTTTGATGAAACAGAATGGCAGTTATAAAAATTGCCCATTTAAAACCACCTTTAAAATGTCTGAATATTAACAATGACTATTTCACAGTACTGGATGAGCAAAACTAAAGCTTATAAAATTCATTGGAGCTTGTGAAAAAGGTTCAGTGTTAAAAACAATGACTTATTGTACACAATTATAAAAACAAGACTGTTCCCAGTGTCAAAAAATACAATAAAATACTAAATGAATGGAAACAGTCTATAACACTCAACATTTTGGTGCATTACTGCATCATCTTCAGAAATTTTTGAGACTGAGAACAGTCTTATTTTTAGAATTGTGTTCAATAAATCGAATGTTTATTAAAAAGTGAATTTTTAACACTAAAATTAAAACTTATTGTACTTATAAAGCCACCTAAATCTCTATGTATTTATGGAGTGAATTAAAATTTCCCTATTTCATCTAAGTAAGTGACTTTTCCAGACAAGTGTACAGAAAAAAATGACAAATCTTATCTCTCTGATTGAAAAGGATACTAGTGTTTGTGTGTGTGTGTATATATATACATACACACAAAACAGACAGTATGCTACTTTGGACATAATTAGATTTAAGGGTAGGTTGGTTGAGATCCTCATGAGTATACACTTGATATTGCTGCCTCACAAAAACATAGCTAGTAAAATGGAAACAAAGAAGTACAATAAATAATTTTCAAATTTTATATAAAGATAAGTATGGATTGATATATACTTAACCTAGCTAGCTATAATAATCTAAAAAGTGTTAACACTACAAAAAATATTGAAACAAGAAGGTCAAAACTACAAAAACTGAGTTACTTAAAATCTTATCCCAACTTTAGCAAATCACTGTAATTATGTTAGTCTGAGCCAAAGTAGGAATAAAATGTTTTAAATTTTAAGTGACTCGGTTTTTGTAGTTTTAAATTTTTTATTTCAATACTTTTTGTAGCTTTAAACTTTCTATATTACTATAGCTAGCTAGGTTACATATATATTGATCCCTACTTGTCTTTATATAAAAATTTAAAATGTTTTATTGTATTTGTTTAGAAGGTTTCAGAGGTTATGCAAATTAAATTTGGCAATTTTCAGATGAAAAGTATTTTTAATCTTAACTTGAAATCAATTTGCACTCAGAGCAGTCAACACTCACTCCATGTATTCATGGAGACATTTTTAGGAAAAATACTTCTTTAAAAATTCTGATTCTTTATTGTCTACAAAAGACTTAATGCTTACTGAGAGTTTGTAGAATTTTGTGAAGGTACACTGAACACTAGATGTTCTAATATTAAAACTATAAAGTTCAATTTGGGGTCACGAACTTGGCTGATTTGACCAGGACTGTAGCAAGAGAGTTAACTAGAATTATGATTGGTATAGAAAGATATTATAGGGTTTGAGTTATGTGGTGGTTCTGTTTTGATTATTTCATTGGTACCCTTCAGTTTAAAAATATATATATGAAACAGTTATTGTTTTGCAAACTCAAACTGCAAGAGGAATGTGGAAAATTTATGATCTTAATAACTTTTCCCAACAGTTTGTTTTTGACCAGTGTTAAAAAGTTCTACATCTGCTAATTCTCATAAAATGACTGGGATTTCCAGACTTTCTACTGCTATTATAATAATAAAAATATTATTCACTACTGAGACCACTCATAGTGTTGTCTACTTAACTCCGCTTCCCAGTGACTCCATAGTAAGCATGAGGACTTGTGATGCTAAAATTCAGGGTTAAGTCCATGTGGTAGGAAGATATCACATGGTACAGCTTTACAATTAAACAAATGAACCATGTGATTCTAAGACAGTAATACTGTTTTAAGCAGAAATTGTGAAGCCGTGCATTGTTTTTATATTGATATTTCATCATAATGTTTCAAAATAAATAAATTTGATTCAACCACAATGTTTTTCATTTTCCTTGACTTTATAATTATGTGTGTACTTGAAATTTAAAATCAACAGCAATTGAATGTAAAAGGAAATTTTTGTTTTCCTTGTGTCATATCAGTAGTTTTGGTTATTGGAAGTATTACTTTAGTTACTTAGCTTTTGTATGTACATTTAGCAACATTTTAATTGCCTCTATTAGCTTTATATGTTTTCTTTGGCTCTATTTTTAAGGTGATAAGAGAGAAGAAAATATAACAACAGTATTTTAGGTTATGTGACAATCTGTAATTGTGTGGAGTACCCAAAGACATGGGGAAGTTTTTTCTTGATGCACTAAAAATTCTGATTTGATGGTGTTTTTATAATTGATAACTTGTGCATATTTTTTGGTGAAATTTATAATTTGAAATATTAAATAATGTATGATGTTGGGTTTATTTCACTATTGTAGCTACTATTGAATTGAAACAGTAATAAATGTTGGCTGACTCAGTCTTAAAAATAGTCAAATGTTTAATTTAACAACATTATTTTTTTTTATCAAGCAGAGATTGATTGAAATAATTAAATATTTGATATTAAAAGTGGGTTTAATTAATTTAGAATTAATTAATATGAGCATGAGATTGTAAGTATATTTATTACCATTTATGTAGATACAGCAAGTTCACCAAATGATTCTGAAAAAAAAATAATTCAGACATTAAATGTGTTCTAGGTCATTCTTTCTTCAAAAAAATGACAAATATAACATTTAGTATGTGACATAAAACAAAGATACAACTGTATACTAGTGATTTGCTTTGTGAAATACAATTTTTCATACCAGCAGAAAATATTGAGTATCACAATTATCATTATTTTCCTGAAATTAATTCAATTTTTCTATATTATTTGCATAATAGGTTAACCCTATGTGCAGTGGTTGGTGTTAAAGTGCACAAGCCACAACCTTTTACAGAGTGCCATTCAACATGATATTATTATTTAATGTATGAGTTATTAGTTAGTCATTTTCTCCTAATTTAGCAATAGTTTGTGAAAGAGGAAAGCAAGTACTAGATACAATACACAGGAATGCTGAAAAACTAAGATATGCAAATTTTATGATTGACAAAAGTATTTTAATTCTTCACATGAACATCACCTTACACTCCTACTTTTCAGAGTCTGAGTTAGACTGACATTAGCAATTCATAGACATATTTTGAGTACAGATAGGCTTTTAACACGTCTAACTTTTTGGAGTACAACACTCGTGCATTTGACTAAAACCTTGCCACACTTCACATAGATACATGTAGTAAATTCGGAAATATAATCAACCTCACTTCTCTAATGTGACCCTTTGTACATTCAGTTGAATAAGCATAAATACAGTTAACTTGATGTTAATACTTTTCAATTTGGCATTTCAGCTTCTTCCAAAACATTGTGCACCACTAATAGCACAAGCTGTGAATAAAAAGAAACGTGACAAGAAGAGTAAAACTATTCAAGAGCCCGACAAACCTGGCTTAGAAAGCTATCGTAGAAGCAGAGAGGAACTTACAACGTATGTTAAGATTTTTAATGTTTGTCTTTCAGTTTGTGTTCTTGTAAGTTATCATTGGAGTGAAAGTATTCAAAAATGAGAACAAGTAATGTTAAAAGTTATGAAAGACATAATAATTGTAGAAGTTGTTAATAAAATATCAAATATTTTCAGTAAGATTGTGACAAACAAAGACCAATCATTGCCATGGTTAGTAGCCTATGATCTCTTGCACCTATTTGTTATTGCAAATTACTATTTAATTATTTCACTGTGTTTCAGTTGTTAATCTATTGCCATCTATTAGAAGTTCTGAGAAGGACTGTATGTGTTATCAGGATCTGTGGTTCAAACATTTTTCTTGCCATCATATATAGTCCTCAGGACTTCACTGAGGGTGGCAGCATATTAATAACTGAAATATAGGATAAAACTAATTTGTAATTAGTTAATTGAACAGGCTACTAATGATGATAATGACTGCTCATAAAACTGTGCTTTTGTTTTATTTTTTTATTTTCTGTGTTTATGGAAATTGTAGATTTTTAAAATGAATGTTTTGTTTTTGAAAATACTAAAGCTACTGGAATGCTGTCTAAGTGGATATATAACTTTTCTTTTTTAACCATTATTATGTTAACCTTACTTCTCCAATGTGACTCTGTGCACATTAGGTTAATAAGCATAAATACAGTTAACCTGATATTAATACTCTTCAATTTTACATTTAATTTTCTTATTTTTTTCTTTTTTTTTGACAGCTTTCGAATATCTTGTGTATTATTGCATTCGGTACCTCAACTTGAGCTATGCATTTGCCATGTGATTCATTGTTATTAAAATATTTAAACTGTAAAAATAGCAAGGTCATTGCTATTGCTGAGCTCAGATCAAGTAGCTAAGGGAATTATTTTAAGGCACTTATGGCTTGGTTAGAAAGCTATTTAATTTATAATAGTTATAGGATATTGTTTGCTTTGTGGATGTTATTATTGTGTATATTTGAAATATAAAAAATGTACTAGTACCATCTTTAAAAAAAAAAGTATCAATGGCAGGCTAACGTAAAAAAAAAGGACAAACATAAGTACAATTTTTTTAGGTATGTTTTTTTAATGTCAGTAAACTATCTAAAATGTAAAAATTAAAAACTTGTTAGGTTAGATAAGGAAAAAAATTAATAAAAAAATTTTGGTATGAGGTATACTTGCGAGTATCTTGGGCATTATGTCATTCAGTACCATAACTTGAGCTACACATTTTCCATGTGATTTACAGCTTTCATTACAAGATTATTTGTTGGGCACTATTGAAAGAGCAATAAAACAGTACAATTACAATGAAACAAATGTAAGCTTTTGCAAGCTTTAAACTGTTTCGGATAAATAATTTTAATTTTCTGTTACAGTCTGTAGTCATTCTAACAAGGAAAGAGAGGTAGCTTAGATTTTTTCCTTTTTTGTTCTGTGGTGGTTACAAGGTCAGTGAATCTGACTGATACTGTGTAGTGTTGGGGTAGAGAAAAAACACAGACACAATATATAGTTGTACTAAAAAAATTTGGCATTCATTTAGGAGGTTTTAGAGCTTGTGCAAATGAAATATTAAAACTTTAAGGTGAAAAAATGTATTTTTAATCTTAAGACAAAAATCACTTTGCACTTTGACTAGTCTGAGTCATACCCTGGCTTCATATATTCAGGACAAATCTTTATTAAAATACTTAATTAAAAAATTCTGACTTTTTTTGGCATGCAAAAGGCTTGTAATGTTTACTAAAAGCTTGCAGAATTTTGTGGAGATATGTGAACCACATTAAAAGTTATAGTATGTATATTTTTGTGGTTACATGATGGTTACAATGTTGATCAAAATGACCAAGTCTGTTTCGAGAGTTAAAGAGCTTTCTGTTTTTTCTGACAGATTAACTTAAAACTTTATGGGATGCAAATAAAGAGCTCTAAGATAGTTTATTTATTTCACTAATTTTCTTTTGATACTGAAACTTGTAATTTCAAATTTCTTCATTTTAAGTTGTCTCATACAAATTTGGTTAAGGTTTGGAGTCCAAGAATTATTTAAACAGCTTTTTACCATACACTTTTTGAGTATGTCCCTGTTTCTACAGATGAGATCTAACCTTATACCAAGAAAGAATAATCCATACACTCTGAATATAATTAGTTACACAAATATAATTTTTATTTTCCTTACAAAAGGCAAAAGCACTATTTTTCTGAAAGAAAACAAAAGTTTTATTAGTTTAAAAGATAGTTAGTTGATGCAATATCATCAAAACAAAGCTGATGAACAGATTAAACCTGTTTCAGTTGAATAGTGAGATTTGATGTTAAGATGTGTCTCTGTCCAGACCTGAGTTTTGATATGTTTTGTGTAATGTTATGGCTGCATTGCTGAATGAAGAGCTTTTACAAATGATTGGAGTAATTATGATCTAAGTGTTTGGTTTGTTATAATCTTTTTGAACTGATAGTGTTCAAAATTCACTTATTTCTAATTCCAAGTATCCTCGTAAGGGTTCGTCTTTTGATCCTGATGTGTGTCCAATACTTGGTAATTTTCAATTACTTTCTTTGTCATTTATTCCCCAGCTGTTACACTGTACTTATTATGTTGTTCATGAAATGTTTGGATATTGTAAAGAAATGTTCAGCAAACTACTTAACTTTGGTACTAAAAACAACCCACTGACAGACTAAAATTCAAAGAAGTTTATACAGATAACAAACTAGCAGACATCTTTGGTATTGCCTATTGGTGGTTCAATGGTAAGCTTAAGGGCTTATAATGTTAAAACCTGGACTCTGATCTATGCAGTAGGCATAGTGCTGGTAACTTGTTGTGCAGTTTTGTGCTTCAACAAACAAGCTTTTAGTATTGTCTTTAGGTCATGAAGGTACAATCCCACTGTCAAAAATCAAGCAGGGGTTTGAAATGACTCAAAATTATTTGGCTATCCTGTTAATGTTCTGACTTAAATTGGGATCATACATAATTGTGATTCTGGTCTGTGGTTCTCTGTCCCAGTAGATCTGTGTGGTAAAGCATACTTGTACAACACGGTGACTGGGTACCTACAACCCAATAATCAGATTTTTTTAAATTAATCTTAATTAAGCTGTAAGAGATTAATGATTACAAACTTCCTTAAATATGTTATGATGGCTTAAAAATATATACATATATATATTTTGTGGTTTGAAGTTAAAGTATTTGTCAATTCTGAATATTGCTTGAAAGTTGTAGACATTTTGGTAGCGAAGCATGGTAGGAATTAACAGTTGTGTTCTAGCTGGATGGTAAACTTGATATTTTTATGTTTGGTCAGATGTGGGGAAAGAATCTACAGTTCTGGTGGAATTAGTACTACCATCAGATCACTTTGACAGTTTGAGACACTTTGGCATTTACCAGTATATTAATAATAATGCCTGTCTTCTGAATTAGTATTGATAAAATTTGTTTTTGTTATGTGCTTATTTTTACAGTTTTGTCTATCTCATATTTATACACACATGTAAGAACTACTCAGTCCAAAACTATAATTTTTATCTCGGTAACTTGCTCAGCAGCAGTTTTCAAATATTCTCTGTTCTGTACAAGTAAGTCCTATTCTCTCTCTCTAAAATTCATTACCAAGTTCACATGCTCCTCAATTTATTGTTTTTTTTTTAGCTCACTACTTAACAAATATCTTAGTTAAACTATCTAGTGTATTCTAGTCTTGAAAAATATGAATGTAAGAAAGGTATATTTAATTAGCTATGCTGATTGACAGGTTGATATTTAGTTTTGCTCAAAGTACCTAGCTTGCTCTAACTGGAATATTAATTCTAGTATATCTTTATTATTAAAATCCTATTGGAGAAACTTGGAGTACTCACTATAAACCAAATTAATAAAGTATCAAAACAGTAAAATCATGTATCACTTTCTTGTTCTTTTTATTAACATTATAAGCCCTTAAGCTTACCATTGAACCACCAATAGACAATACCAAAGATGTCAGCTAGTTTGTTATCTGTATAAACTTCGATGAAGTTTTAGGATCAACTTCTTTGAACTTTAATCTGGGTTGTTTTTTAATACCTGAGGATAGTGGAGCATTCACTATAAACCAAATGAATAAAGTATAAAAAACAGTAAAATCCTGTATCATTTTCTTGCTCTTTGCTTTTTTTTTGGGGTGAAATCATTTGTTCATGAACATTTTATTCTCATTTTTATTGAAAATATACTAAATTCTTGTGTTTTTTCTATTTTCCAAATATAGAATTTACTTTAAATACATCTTTAAGTTTACATTTAAAATTTTTAACTGTAGCAAAGTGTCCTAATGATTTCTGTCTCGTATTCAAAGAAATAAACATACATATAGTTTTTATTTTAATTTCATAAATGGTGACAGTAATGCTAAGAGCTTTAGGTCAGTGATATTTTGTATCTTAGAGATATGAATTGGTTACATATAAAAATAAAAGAGGAAAAGTTTTTACTAACCTTTTTAATTATCCTGGTTGTTAATGGTAACTCACAATATCTGTAAATGTATCTGACCAGAATGGACAAGCTGCATATGGCTTTAACAGAGCTTTGCTATGCCATCAACTATAACAGCACAATACCAGTATGGGAACATACTTTCTGCCCCAGAGAATATCTCTCTCAACACCTGGAAAGCCGTTTCAACAAGTGAGTTCTGTTTGGAGGGGAAATGAATTTGTCTTGTGATTTTCATTGTGTAACATTTTGAACTTTTAAGCCTATTCATATCAGTCCCCACTATATGGATATAGCCTAAAAGTTATCTAAAAGAAAGTTACTACATCAAATGTTGAAAAAGTTTACATGATATAATTAAACTGTTAGTTAAAATTAGACTTTTATTTATCACATAAAGTCAGATTTGTCTATTACAATTGTGTGATATGAAACATCGTTGAATCAGTTCAAGTATTGAATAACTGGTATTGATTACCTTGACCAATTTGCTAACAAACTGTATTAAAGAGGCAGAGCAAAGTAAAAAAAAATATCTCTATATTTGATATATCAAAGATAAGGGCATGAAATTAACTGATTTTGTCTGAATTATATTTTATATAGTCAAAGTAAAATTAAGAGTATAGTTTGTTTACGAATAACGATAATAAACATTATGTTTATATATTAGGTAAAGTAGTAAAGAATTAATCTACATAGTTTTGGTTATATCCTCCTCATTATTATTCTCTTTAAGTTATTCTGACTTGAAACAAGTCAAGTTTGCCAAATAAACTTTGAAATATTATATATTTATATATATACATCAATTAACTCTGAAGAGCAGATTTCCCTTGAGCCTTGAGAAGCACCTGTATAATGATTAAATACAAGTTGTGCATTTAAATGTGTGATGAACATATTATTTCTGTAATAATTAATTTCAGGCATGTATTAGAGCTTTCATATTTGTGTAATGTTATTGACTTCTTGTGTTAATTTTTTTTCTTGTTTAACAATATACTTGATGCCCATATGTAAAAACTGAGTTGCATACAAGTATTGATATTATAATAAAGATGATAACCTCCACTGTCTATGAAAGATGTAACACAACATCTGACAGGATATTGGATATATTGCTAAGTTCTGCCATATAATAAATACTTTTCAAAGACAGTCACAAAAAGTGGCAAAATAAGTGACTGAATGTTGTTTGTTATTTTAAGTAAAAAGTATTAAGTATTAAGAATTAGTTAATATATTTCAGGTTCTTTGGCTGTCTAACAGAGTTAAACCAAAATGACTTGAAAGAATATAAACATTTGTACTTAAATATTGCAAAGTTAGCTTCTCCAACATTAAAATTAATTTAATATTTGAGAACAAAACCGATTTTACATATTGTTACACAGTTTTACTAAGACTAATTTAAAAGATTTGTCATTTTTGGAGAAATTGGCTTGATTTAGATATGTCAAAAAAATTATAAGAGTAGTTTCAATGCTTTCAGAATTTTTTGTATGAACTCACTTAAATTAGGCATGAACATCAGTGGGAATTCTTCCTATTTTTGGATGCTTGAGTTAACATAAATATAAAATATGGTAGCAAATACTTGTTAATTATATAAACTAGTTTAAAGTTATCTGGAATAGAGCATTCTTAACTATCAAATTATTCGTTTGTTTTTACACCATTCATTACCAATAGGGTCCTCATGTTTCATCTTATTGAGTCAATTTATCATGTGTTTATAAAAACCAGATCAACGTGATTTGGTGATGTTACTCGTTTTTTGTGTAAAATAAATAGAGGTACCCTAGAAGTAAGTAATAATGGCATTAATTGCAATACTGATGGTATTTTTGTTTAATTTGATCTTGTGTGTGCATAACCCATATGTTATTAAGGACCTAGTAACCAACAAAGTCTCAGACCCACAAGCAGTTTGAGTTTGGTGCATAAATAGCTTAGAAAAATGTGTTTAAAAACCAGTGAGGTTCATATGAATCCAATTAGAAATTATGAGTTTAAATTATTAGAATATTCCCTGAGCTTAGTTTTTGATTTTATTACTAGCTTATAGCAATTAATCTTCACTGCCTAGTATTGTAGCTGAACAGTTCTCAGAAATATTATACAAATAGGTTTATGTATCACTTGTCTGTGTCCGTAAATAAAATGTTATTTTAGTGATATAATTTAATTTTGTAAGCGTGACTTAGTGTTTGAACCTTCTGAAGCCTAATTTAATATTCCACAATTGCCTTGTAATTTCTGATTTTTACTTAATTTGTGCTTAAAAATGCTTTTAAACTTAATATCATTATTAAAGTTCTTTGAATAATTACTAAAATTGAAGGCTGGGATTTGTTTTGAAAATATGGTTTAAAAAAATTGAAAGTTTTACTCAACTATGAATGTAACAATTTAAATACAGTTAGATATTTTGATTGTATGATGTAAATATTTAATGTGTATCATCCAGATATTAAAGAATGAAGGAATCAGGTTGTCTAATATTGGTTGTATAGTTTGTGTGTCTGCTTTACAGAGCTCTGGTGGGGATGGTGATGTATAATCCAGAAAATAGTGAGATTGCCAAACCTTCAGAACTCCTAACAAGTGTCAAAGCATACATGAGTGTTTTACAGAGCATAGAAAACTATGGTTAGTAATCATTTAAGTTGATTCCAGCAATTTTCACAAAATGCAAACTGTTGTAGCCAACTTTGGAGGATCTTGTAATTTTTACAAAATATTAAGTAGGTCTGTTGTCATCTTTGGCATTGATATGTATTATTCTTATTTGTTATTCAAGTTAAATTACAATTGCAAAAGTTGTATAATCATTTATAGAATGGTTGCTTTTAATAAGTAAAATAGAATATTAGAATATCATTACATGTGTTGATAAAAACTTTTTTGAAACTACAAATGCAAAACTATGCATGAAACATTAACTTCAAATGATCTTGATAGAGGGAAGTTTACCAAAATATCATTAATTATTTATTTATTAACATTTCATTAGCTCTTTAAGCAAGTACAATTGATTTAATTGAATCATAACAATGTGTTGCATTACTAGTTTACATTAGAAGTTGCTAGCTCTAAATTATACAGGGTCTGGCTCCTTTAATAAGAACTATATACTTTTTCAGACTTGGGCCTACCTGATCTACAGATGTAAGTCAGTTTGATGTGTCAGTTGATCTTTTCAGCCTTAAAAATGACTGGGACAAGCACATTTGCAGTCAATTATAACAAACATGAGAAAAGGCAAAGATATTAAAATGTTCAAAAGAGGTCTAGCATTCCAAAGTGGCCAAGACAGTTTCATTGGTAGGTTGCTCCAATATATTGGTGATTTGAGTTTATCAGCAATTGAAAAAGTTAAATAAAATGCCTGCTTCAAAGAGGGACAGCAATTATGTAATGATAGAAGTAGGAGAAAGGCAGACAGGATAGTAAAATCCAACTGTCATCAAACAATACATCAACTGAAAGACATTCAGTGTAGGAGAAATTCACTCCCATCTTTAACTTATCTTCCAAAAAATGGACTATGACAGTAGGAGACCATTACATAAACCATTGGACTCAATTACCAATGAGGATAATGCCTTGAGTGGTGTAAAGAGCATAGACATTGGACTAATACGGACTGATAAAAGATTATACAGTCCAATGAATCACACTTTACCTTTTTTTGCACAAATGTGGAAAATACAACTTGAAAAAAGCCACAAGAATATATCAGCAATATTTGTAGTCCCAACTGTCCAAGCCTTTGGTGGTGAAGTCATGGTTTGGTTCAGTTTGTCCTGGCATTCCTTAGGCTCCCTTTATGATCAAGTACATCCAACGATGCTTCACGTGTACTCATGTGGGTAGAGCTACTTCCAACTCAACAATGCTTCTATTCACCGTGCCCATATTGTGAATGACTGAGATTTCAGACATTTCCCATGGTTACCACAATTCCCACACCTAAATCTATTTGAGCGTCTTTGAAATAAACTTGAAAGACACATTTGCCATCATCATCCTCTGCTTACGTTGCCTCACAAATTGCATACAGTATTAATGACTGAATGGCAAAAACCCTTAGGACACCTTCCAGCACCTGTTGAATTCTGCTATGTGGTATCATAGGTGTTATTTGGATGAAAGGTGGCTCAATCCATTATTAGGTATAGTTCCCAATAAAGTAGCCAGACTCTGTATGTAAACAAGTGACACATTTTTAAAAATAGCTTTTTTATTGTATATATATATATATATATATTATTTTTTTTTAAATTAAAACTTTTCATGACAAAAGCTTAGATGCAAAAAAATTTCACATAATCACTAAATCAGTTTTTTCTTATTTTATATTTATAGGACATTTTGTATGTGGATTTTCTCTGCCTGTCATGTTAGATTCATTATTCAGTGTAATAAAAAATGAATAGTTGTACTTGAATGTATCTATGGATAATAATTACCAGTTTAAGAAAATATTCTTCCTTACTGCAAAAGCTGTAACTTGTAATAAAAAAAACAGTATTTGATGTTATACCACCTATGTTATAATGAACTGCAATAAAAAATAGGAATAGTAACAATGAAATTATGTTTACAAATCAGTAATTGTCTTAAGTGGATCAAGACACACTATTGATTAAAATGAAAACATCATTTTTTGAAAATTTTCACCATCCTCTCCCTTTCATACTGTATACACTTTTTATATCTTGGTGCTACATCCTGTGAAAACACCATATCCTTTTATCAGTGTTATTATTAGTTTCTTACATATTTTCTGGCCCTAGTATAAACTTCGTGTGTCTATGATTTATAACAGTATATATATATATACAAAATTTTTTATCTGAATTTTGTTTGTTGATGTTTTTTAGTGCAAAGCTACACAATGGGCTATGTACCCTCTGTTCACTGCAAGAAATCAAAACCTTAACATATAAAACTGTAAACTTAACACTGACCATTCCCTGGTTGGTGAGTGTTAAATATAAAAACTTTGTCACTGCCAAGAGGGATTAGAGTTTGTCTAAAGTCCTGTCCTTGTGATTTCATTATCATACAAGTAAACTAATTTTTTTATTTGGCATATTTATGATACTATATTAATGGTACTTTAACTTAAAGATACAAGATGTAGCAAAATGTGCCTTGCCCTCTGGTAGAATGTACATTAAAATAAATTGGGAATTTTATTAAACCATAATTTAAAAGTTCTGAATTTGGGTTTTGCTTGTCATGGGTCTCAACTTTAAAACTCAATTGTAAAAGTTACATATGTTATTGACTTGGCTATTTATTTTCAAATTATTTGCTTAAAACATTATATCTACCTGACCCTATTTATTTGCAGCTTATTAGCCAATCTGTGAACATACTGGAGCCAACATTGTTGTACAATTCCCATGAATTTACTTTTTTAAATATTTGTTGTTACACTAAATTTACACTGTTTTTTTTTTTTAGCAGAGAATGTTTTAATTGAAATGCTGTCCATTAGAAGGTTTTAACTATCTGAGCATGTTAGTAAAAAGTGTTGATTTTCTGTAATTCTATCCTCTTCCAGTTCACATAGATATCACAAGAGTGTTTAATAATGTTCTTCTTCAACAAACACAACCTCAGGACAGTCATGGTGATAAAACAGTTACTTATCTGTACACAGATTGGTAAGTTTTATTTTTTGTGATTTAATACCATGTTTACTGGTGCTCTCTCTTTTTTTCTTAATTGTAAATCACCTATCAAGCTTACCATTTGAGCTGCTTTTTGCACATGAACTTTTACTATGGCATCCTGATTTAATAAACAATGTAAGCCTTATCCTTGTTAATTTAACTAGTAAATACTTTGTAAATCCTTGTATACACTGATCCAGAGCTACAGAAATATTGCTCACACTCATGCGACGTGTGACAAAAATTAAACTGATAGACTAAGATTTCCTTTGAAAATTAAATTTATTTAATAAACGTAAAAGCCCTAATTAAAATATACACAAGTCTCATCAAACTTTAAGTTAATAGAGATAGAGAACTCCCCACTCAGCTTTAAAAAAACGGGGGACGGGGAAGGATGTAGGTTATAGCAATATAAAGCTTAAGAACTATTCATTCCATTGTTGGGCAATAGTGAACTATAAAAGTTAAGCTTATTGTATTTTATATTAATTTAGCTTATTAATAAAAGTGATAAGAAAATACGGGTCAAATAACCACAACACTTGAAGTTTGATGGCATCATCCTTATTCATACTACTACTACTGTTTTCTGGTAGAGAAACTACTTTAAACATGACAGATCTAGTTTACAGAACTCCTGCATCTGTATGTAGTGTGGTAGACTAAAGATCTTTATAAAATTCATTGTTTTATTTATTCCTTTGTGTGGGATTATGTAATGGATATTTCAAATGTGAAGTTAAAATAAAGAATTTTATTTCGTTTGAAGCAAGGTGTATGTCATCACCACCCTACCCAGAAATTAGCAGTAAGTAATAAGTCCAAAGATTAAGTCTGTTTATGTCCTAAAGATTTTGGTCATTCTTCTGGCATGCACTCACCTGCCAAGACTATTAGTTACTAGTACATTTTGAATTCATTTTAATTATTCATGAAATTCAGAGATTATTTTAACTAACAGTGTCAGTTTAGATGTAGTGTTTGTCATTTTTCATCTATGAAAACAAAAGATAAACATTCTTATAAGAAAAAAGTTTTTCTCCATTGTTCATATATTGAACATTTTAGTGTAAAATGTATACCTGATAGACTATATTGGGTGAATGTAATTGATGCATAACCCCCCAAAAAAAACAACAACAACAAATTAACCTTTTCAGTTAATAATGGATGGGATTTATCACTTCACTTTGATGATAAACTACCTTCTTCATAGCACAAGGTAGTGATTTATACAAATAAAATAAAATACACCATTAAAAAGAAAGCATATAGATTGCAATGTGTAAGTTTTTAAAGTATCTGACTAAACTAAAGGTTTGCTATAAACTCTGATGTTATTAACAAATGAAAAATCAGTAATTTCAAGTTGACTTTTCTCTGAATGTATGATTTAACATTGTCCAAAAACATTAATTATCTGATAATTGTTGGGTATTGATAATTATGTTAACTATATCAACTACTTAATGTAATGTGTGTAATGAAATCATTATCTTCGTAGCTCTATAGATAGGTTTTAAAACTGATTTTTTACAATTCAAGTTTAGATTTCATTCAGAGATTTTTTGTAATGCCTTTTGTAATTGCTATCAAGTCCAGTTTTATTATTACTGGAAAATTATACCCATCATACAAAAGAGAGGAAATATGTGATCATAATGTTTGATCAAATTATAGCCAGTTTTCTTTGCTTTATCACATGACAGTCCTTTAATATATATTTCCAGTTCCAATACTAAAAATGCTGTTATTAACTAATTTTTGGGCTAAACCTAAAACATGATGGGCTTAGAGGGCTAAATGTAGTAAATGGTTTTGAAACTGATACTGCAATTATTCAAGACAAAAGCTTTGAAATTTAGATTTGATTACTGTATCTGATCCTGTAAATCTTTTAGTTATTTCAAAGTGATTATAGATAGATAGGTTGAAAAATACATACAAGATTAGGTAGACAGATCGATGCAATCCTTCCTCCATAGTAATGTTGATTTTTTCTCTTTACATTTTGCTATGTTTGTCTCAGCATATCTGTATATAGTTTTGTAAATGTTGATATTTAGGTACCTAGAAGTACTGCTACGGAGAGTCAGTACTGGTCACATTTGTTTTTCAAGGAATCAGAAGGCATTTGTGACTTTATCAACTGATAGTCAACTTCCGTTTATTGCAGAAGAGTTCTCTGACGTAAATGGTGAGATTGTTGATGTTTGAAAATAATATTCAAATTTGATCTAGTAAAATCCCATGAAATATATAATTTGATTGCTAGCTCAGTGATCCTTCTTTTTAATTATTGAAAGACTTGTTCTCATGGCATGTAATCACAGATTCAGAGGTATAAAGACATTTAAACCCTTTCAGTCTGTCTTTATGGTTACTCCTAAAACACTGTAATAACTTCTGTCTGATTATTATTATAATCTTTCACCCAAGTAAAATATTGTAGAAAACCCCAAATTTTTGTTGTCTTGTTTTTATTTATTCCTCACCTGTTATATTTGTTCTATAAGCGAATTGCATAAGCTGTTTTGTATTATTTTATATACCTATAAATATTATTTATAGTGCATATAAGAATGATAAGTCTTATTGTCCTGGTAAACTTCATTGTTGCCCATAGAAATGAAGTTCAAGTAAGTACCATATACATCATTATTATATAATTAAAAATAGGCTTTGGTATTATTTTCTTAATTTTGCTACTGTTACTGAATTAATTTTGTCTTACAATAATGGATTTATTATGTCATCTCAGACATCTTTCTAATCGTTTTTCTTGTGTGTAAAATTTGTTTGGCTGAATATCTTGCCTCTACAGTTTTGGTAGTCTTAACTGACTAATAATCTTCAAAAAATGATCATGCCCATCTTATAGATGAGAGGAAATATGTGGTTAAAACTACACAGCGTGGTCACAAGTAAATAGACACCACCTTTTCAGAAAAAATGAAAATTTTCAGTCACATTCACATGAATTGATATATTTATAATTTAATTAATATCTAGTAGATCTTCCTTTTACTTCGTGGAGTTTATTGATCCTTTGGTGCATCACGAGAATCATCTCATTAATTTTAGATTGTGGGATTTTCGCCCACTCTTGCTTCAAAACTTGGAGTAGATCACTCTTCGAAGTTGGTTTTTTTGGTTGTTTCTTGACTTGCCGGTCGAGTATGGCTAAGAGGTTTTCTATGGAGTTCATGTCAGGAGATTGGCTAGGCCAGGGCAACTTCTGGATACCATTTTCTTCCTGCCACTTTTGGGTGTTTCTAGCAGTGACATGGTGCTCCATCTTCCTGGAACAACATTGTGTTCCTGAGGAATAAAGTGGCAAGAGTCCTTCCTCCAATATTTCGACGTATTTCGCAAAATTTATGTTGCCAATGCACTCCACTAAGCTCGATCTCCCACCAACCCAAACATCTCCCCAAACCATCAACGCTGAAACCACCATGCTTCACAGTTGGCTGCAATCTGTTGAGCCAAAACTCTTGGTGAGGCATTCTCCAGACCCATATCTGTCCACTGTCCAAAAATTGAGCGATTCTTGATTCGTCTGAGAACAATACGGTCTTCCAAAAGTCCAGAGGCTTGGTCATCATATCACTTGCCC